>NC_086379.1:79176091-79485278 GCF_036588685.1 Mytilus trossulus
CATGCCAATGCTTAACTAACTGCATACCAAATATCATTGACCAATACCTAGTTGAACAGTTCCCCATAAACGGATCTACTAGTATTCACAAACTAATACATTTTTTACGCTGAATCCACCTACGCCAAAACAGCTTATCTAAGTCTCGCTTTAACCTCCATTGAGTTGTCGGCCGTTTGGAAATTTTTAAAACACAGTATTTACTATAAAAATATAAAATGTCAATGTTTAATATGAAGTTTGACTGACTTATTGTTGGGGGAAAACTAACAGGTTACATCATAGTAAAGCTAAATATCCTGCTGAAGTATAAATTAAAGCAATAAGTAAAATAGAGATTTCTCCCAAACCAGTTTTGTATAATCTCAAAAAACGTGGATATGATTGTGAAGGATTATCTACCACTTAGTTTCATACAAGAAGTGTTCTATATCTAATGAAAATTATGATTCCAGAATATAAAGAACCATAGCTGAACACAATCATAAATAGGATAGATGATGTGTATGATGAACAAAAGGACAATCGGATTGTTGAACTGATAAATGTTAAAAATGTTTCATTAACCATGGATACATGGAATGCTACGTCAAATGGAGTACACAAAATTTAAACAAAAACCTTTACATGTTGCAATTCATTTATTATCCAATGTCAAAATATGTAACAGAAGAAACAGCAAAATGACAATGATACATATATTAACAATGGATTCAACTAGCATTTGGTGAAAGTTGGGAAACATCAAAAACTATGAAACGCCGAAAATTAGGAAACGAGGCTATTGTAATTGGGATACTGTACCTGTGAATTGCCAGAGAGACATACTGAATTAAATATTGCTGAAAAGTTAGTCCTTTACGATTTTGAAATTATGACTAAATCAGACACGTTTTTACACAGGTAAATAGCCGAGATGAGAGAACCGCAGAAAATGTTTAGTGCACCTTAAAACGAAATAATACAGGACATGCTGAGAAATGGGAACTTAACTCAAGTTATGGCCTAGCCTCACGGTCATAAAACTTTCGAGCATGATTTTTGTACTAAAACTCCAGAACCAACCAATGAAAATGCTCCATTTCATGTTTTGAGCATGAATTTGGTCGAGCAGAGACGAATTCTTAAAGATATCTGCTGGACCCCTCATGTAACTAGAGGCTCTAAAGAGCCTGTCTCGCTCACCTTGGTATATGTGAAATTGTGTTTAGGTGATTGTGATGTGTTTTTTACATCTTACTTTACTGAACATTCTTGCTGCTTACAATTATCTCTATCTATAATGAACTTGTCCGTGTAGTTTCAGTGGAAAATGTTAGTAAAAATTTACAAATTTTATGAAAATTGTTAAAAATTGCTTATAAAGGCCAATAACTTCTTAGGGGGTCAATTGACCATTTTGGTCATTTTGACTTATTTTTGAGTCTTAAATTGCTGTACATTATTGCTGTTTACAGTTTATCTCTATATATAATAATATTCAAGATAATAACCCAAAACAGCAAAATTTCCTTAAAATTACCAATTTAGGGGCAGCAACCTAACAACGAGTTGTCCGATTCATCTAAAAATTTCAGGGCAGATAGATCATGACCAGATAAACAATTTTACCCTGTCAGATTTGCTCTAAATGCTTTGGTCTTTTGAGTTATAACCCAAAAATTGCATTTTACCCCTATGTTCTATTTTTAGCCGTAGCAGCCATCTTGGTTGGTTTGCCCGGTCATAAAAAACACTTTTTAAACTAGATAGCCTAATATTGATTCTGGCTATGTTTGGTAAAATTTGGCCTAGTTGTTTCAGAGGAGAAGATTTTAGTGCAAGTTGACTAAGATTGACGAAAAATGGTTAAAAATTAACTATAAAGGGTAATAACTCCTAAAGGGGTCAACTGACCATTTTGGTCATGTTGACTTATTTGTAAATCTTACTTTGCGGAACATTATTGCTGTTTACAGTTTATCTCCATCTATAATAATATTCAAGATAATAACCAAAACAAAAGGCTCTCAAGAGCCTGAATCGCTTACCTTATTTTTTTTGGTTAAATCTCTCATCAATGATTATTTTGGCTTTTCAATTTATTTAATTGTTCTTTGAATCGTCCTATTTTCTTCAAAAGCAAAAAAAAATTTCTCCTATGTTCTATTTTAGCTATAGGAGCTATGTTTCTTGACATAAAAGGAAATAAAATATAAAATTTATACTAGATACTCTGAAACTCATTTAGCCTAAGTTTGGCTGAAATTGATACAGCAGTTTCAAAGGAGAAGATTTTTTAAAGTAAGTCAACATGATGAACATATGTGAAAAAAGTCTTTAAAGGGCAATTTCTCCTTTAGGGGTCAATTTATTATTTGCTCTAAATGCTGGAGTTTTTCAGATATAAGCCAAAAACTACATTTTATCCTGTGTTCTATTTTTAGCCATGACGGCCATGTTTTTTGAGGAAATAGAAAATAAAACACAAACTTTATTTACACACCCTACTGATCATTTAGTTGAAGTTTGGTTGAATTTGGTTGAGTAGTTTTAGAGGAGAAGATTTTTTAAAGTTAGCAAATATGATGAACAAATTGTGAAAAATTGTCATTAAAGGACAATAACCCCTTAAGGGATCAATTGACAATTTTGGTCATAATAACTTATTTGTAGATCTTACTTTGATGATCATTTTTGCTGTTTACAGCTTATCTTTATCTTTAATAATATTCAAGATAATGACCAAAAACTGCAAAATTTCCATAAAATTACCAATTAAGTGGCAGCAAACCAACAATGGGTTGTTTGATTCATCTGAAAATTTCAGGGCTGATAGATCTTCACCTTATAAACATTTTTACCCCGTCAGATTTGCTCTAAATGCATTCGTTTTTGAGATATAAGCCAAAAACTGCATTTGACCCCTATGTTCTATTTTTAGCAATGGCGACCATGTTTGTTGATAGATCAAAATTTGGATACAATTTATAAACTAATTACCCTAAGGAACATTCAGTTAAAGTTTGGAAGTATTTGGCCTAGTAGTTTCAGAGGAGAAGATTTTTGTAAAAACTAATTAAGATTAACGAAAAATGGTTAAAAATTGACTATAAAGGGCAATAACTCCTAAAGGGGTCAATTGACAATTTTGGTCATACAAAACTTATTTGTAGATCTTACTTTGCTAATCATTTTTGCTGTTAACAGTTTATCTGTATCTATAATAATATTCAAGATAATGACCAAAAACTGCAAAATTTCCTTAAAATTACCAATTAAGTGGCAGCAACCCAACAATGGGTTGTTTGATTCATCTGAAAATTTCAGGGCTGATAGATCTTGACCTAATAAACATTTTTACCCCATGTCAAATTTGCTCTACATGCTTTCGTTTTTGAGATATAAGCCAAAAACTGCATTTGACCCCTATGTTCTATTTTTAGCAATGGCGAGCATGTTTGTTGATAGATCAAAACTTCGGATACAATTTATAAACTAGATACCCTAAGGAACATTCAGTTAAAGTTTGGAAGTATTTGGCCTAGAATTTTCAGAGAAGATTCTTGAAATAGTTTAGGACGACGACAGATGACGGACGCCAAGTGATGGCATAAGATCACTTGGCCCTTCGGGCCTGGTGAGCTAAAAAGTAAAATTTCCTTAAAATTACCAATTCAGGGGCAGCAACCTAACAGTGGGTTGTCCGATTCATCTGAAAAGTTCAAGGCAGATAGATCTTGACCTGATAAACAATTTAACCCCATGTCAGATTTGCTCTAAATGCTTTGGTTTTTGAGTTATAAGCCAAAAACTGCATTTCACCCCTATGTTCTTTTTTTAGCCATGGTGGCCATCTTGGTTGGTTGGCCGGGTCACAAAACACAAATTTTAAACTAGATACATCAATGATGATTGTGGCCAAGTTTGGTTTAATTTGGCCCAGTAGTTTTAGAGGAGAAGATTTTTGTAAAAGTTAACGACGACGGACAACAGACAACGGACGACAACAGATGGTGGACCCTGGACGCCAAGTGATGAGAAAAGCTCACTTGGCCTTTTAGGCCAAGTGAGCTAAAAAGAAACAAAACATTATAACGTTATTGAAAGATCATGAATAGGATATTAAGTCAGATGTTACTACTGTGTTAAAGGATTTTTCTTATATAGCAATTCAAATGTCAACTAACAGCACGTTTCCATCTGGTAAGTAGTCAATCATATTGTGTGAATTCCAGTGATACACGCTCAGATGTTTGTAAAGTCAAAAGAACAATTGCTGACGAACTTAAACATTGATGATTTAAATCTACAAATAATGATTTTGGAATCCAAACACAAATTGTGGCATTTATCTTGGATCCATGATATTGAAGTTTAACCTTTCTGGAGAAAAAAAACCCAATGTAAAACAGATGCATTGGAGTCAAAGTTGGATTGCAATCCTTTAAACAAAATATCAGTATCACTATCTTAAAACATTACTCAAATTGGCAATGATTAGGACACAAAACTGAAAAGACAAGGAAGGCTAAGTGCAAATGATTAACAAATCCCAAATTTCCAAATAAAAAATAGAAATATGTATTGATGAATCTAATTTTTATTTTGCTGAAGAACTAAGCTCACAGATATTTCCATTTCAAAGGAAATCTATTATTCTAGGCAAAGCATATATTCCCAAAACATTTGTATCGTCAGAGAGAACTTTATTACCAATAGGATTGTAAATAACAAAATCATGAAAGGGACTTTCACCAGAAAGTTGACAAAATCACATTTCTAGATAAGAAGAAACTCTTACCCTGTAGTGACCCTCAATGATTGTTTAACTCATCTTTGTCTTCTAATCATCCCACCTTTGTAAATATGTTTTCTTTACAGAATGCTTTGACATGATTGACCTTGTATGATTGATGTTCAATTTGTATTTATCAAATTGTAAATTAAATAATTGTTTTAAATAATTACTTCCTACATGAGAAATTAAATGCTGGTCTCAAAATATTCATGTAAAGGATTTAAGGTTCATGAGAAAACAAAACGACAAATCGTAAAATTTGTATTTTTTATAAAATATTTAGTGTGTACTTGAGTACAGCTACATAGCTATCAACTGACCCGTATTCTGCGGGTGTGACCCAAGATTTTCATAAGTAATATTCAATTGAAATACCGGCAAATTCGTAATTCTTCCATGAACAGAAAGTTCATCTAGCTATATAAACTGTCAAATTAAGTGACCCATTAAGTGCATGGCTCCACTTGACAGCTTTGGTGTCAAACACACTGTTAATTAACACCAATTACCTTAGCTTTAGGTCGTAAATAAATTGCACTATTGGTTTACAAAAATATTTCAACCAAGATTTACTTCCCCTTATTTGTCACCATTCAAAATTATTCCTGATATTTACTATGTACGTTTTATGGGTGAAAAAGATTTAATGATTGAAATATAAAATTCAAATACATATTGAAAAATAACTTATAATTATTTTTATACCTTTATACAATTTTTAAAAAATAGTTGAAAATTATATTTTACATTTATACTTCCTTAAACTGTATTATTATATTTTTCCATAGTCTAATTTCCTTATAACCAAACAGCTAAAAAACCCAACCATACAAGGGCTGTATAGCCAGTCAAGGTCGTTAAAAACTTCCATTTGTTGTCCAAACAGATAGTATGTTTAAAAGCTACATAGCCAGTAGTGTCAAACCTTTAAAAATTACATTTATAAAGCAAAGAACATAAGACTGTTCCTCAAATTTATAAAAAAAATCGAATAAAAGTGCAATAAATTTATAATTAATAGAATTTAAAATGACTTAACCAAGTGAAAATGCATTGATGTTTTGGTATCTTTGATTTACATTTTGAGAAATGTACCATTAATACTGAAATTCTGCTCGAAAAAGTTTGTACGCGTTATGACCTGAGATTTGATTCTTCAATGCAGGTCATGACCTTCATTTTCATTATCACAGGTTGACAGGTATGCAGCTATGGTAAAGCCAATTAGTATATGAGTATTTATTTGTCACCGAGGTTGACATTCCTAAAAACTATATATGGTCAAACTGGTAGAACAAATATGTGGACATCATAATTTAAATTAGTACTTTTTAAGCCTCATTATTTATATACTTTCAATCATTTATAGATAGTCTCTTAAATGGTTTGTTATTTTCAAACAGAGGCTCAAACAACCTTATAGAATCAATGGAAAGTTTGATGATAATCTTTTGTCCTTTAACCTTGTTCCAGAACAACTAATCAGTGCTATCTACTTTTGTTTTACTATTGCCTCAGCTTAAACTTTCTGTGTGGTTTATTCATTCAACATAGAAAGGGGAATAAATCTTGCTGTTAATGCGAACATTTAATATGGCAAATGGCAAAATACTGTTTGCTGACCAATCTATCTGAATCTGCTTTTACACAACCAATATTAAAATCATCTTTTTAGTATATGTTGATCACTCTATCATGTTTAAATTAGAGGCTCTAATGAGCCTGTGTCATTCACCTTGGTTTGTGTGAATATCATAAAGGATGGACACAGATAGATTAATGACAAAATTTTGTTTTGGTGATGCGTTTGTAGATCTTACTTTGCTGAACATTCTTGCTGCTTACAATTATCTCTCTATCTATCCCAGTACTTTAAATATTTTGTAAAAAAATAAGATTTACAAAATTTATGAAATTTGTTAAAAATTGACTATAAAGGGCAATAAATCCTTAAGGGGTCAATTGACCCTTGTAGGTCTTACTTAGCTCTTCATTATTGCTGTTTACAGGTTACAGTTTATCTCTATCTATAATAACATTCAAGATAATAACCAAAAGCTACAAAATTTTCTTAAAATTACCAATTCAGGGACAGCATCCCAACAACATGTTGCCTGATTGGTCTGGAAATTTCAAGGCAGATAGACCTTGACCTAACAAACAAATTTATAAATCTCATCAAATTTGCTTTAAATGCTTTGATTTCTGGAATTAAAGCCAAAAACTGCATTTTACCCCTAGTACTTTTTTTTAGACGTAAGGCCATCTTGGAAGATTGGCAGGGTCATCAGACACATTTTAAAAACTAGATACCCCAATGATGATTGTGGCCAAGTTTGGTTAATTTTGGCCCAGTAGTTTCAGATCTAGAGGAAAAGATTTTTCAGACCCCAAGTAATGAGAAAAGCTCACTTGACCTTTGAGGTCAGGTGAGCTATTAAAAACAATGAAATGCAGATTTGATATTTGATGTTTTTTACTTTATAGTAGAATGCACAGATGTATATATTTCAATAAAATTACATAATAAAAGTCAATTCAAGTCTTGAAAACAAGAAATTTGCTTTCAATCACACATGAAAAATATAAAATTTCACTGATGAAAGCACTTTCACTTAGACTAGAATGTATGCTATCTATATGGAAGACCAGGAAACACAAATTAATATCTGAACACATTTTTCAGTATCTGAACACATTTTTAAGTATCTGAACACACTTAGCTTATAAATATCTGTACACATTTATAAATATCTGTACACATTTATAAATATGAATTAGTCAGTTATAACTTAAATAAGGTCTTGAACTCTAACATTCCTCCGGACTGCATTGGAAAATCCTCCTTTAAAGTGGAACCATATATCAGTGTTGAGTACATTTTTCTTCTTTTCATCTGCAAAATTTTTCATTAAATTATTACTTGTTTTCAAATAATAGCTGGTTTCATAAAGAAAAAGAATGTTTCTGGTTAAATTCAACAAGACAGCAATTGAGCAACAAAAATTCAACCAAAATAGCTATTTTTTGAAGAAGCAAAAAAACTGAATTTTATTTTATTACGTAAAAGATGATTTCCAAACACAATATTTATTTCAGTAGAGAATGAATTATTTAATTAACAAATTAATGATTTTTGCTTTAATATCTATATAAATTTTGAATCTCAAATTTCTCTGATATAAGTGTTCTGAACTATTCTAAATTCTAAATTTATCTACATTTAATTCCCATATTAAAGCTATATTTATTAATTTAAATGCCTATCCACCTTAACCTTTAAAAAATATATTCAATAAAAGTGTACATTATTTAAATTATACTTTTCAAATTTACCTTTCTGTGTTGAATTCTGTGAATCTATTGTCTTCTGTTTTATAACTCTACCAAAGAAATCTTTCTGCACCTGTAAGAAATAAAAGAAAAACCTCTAAGCTGCGGTTTAGTGCATTTTCCATTTTTGTTAATTTTCAAAGTGTTAACATATACATGTACTATCTGCTTGTTTGCAAAGTAAAAAAAAATGCTACCCTGATAGGTTTTGACACTAGGAAAAGAATATATATTGGAAGTGCAACTAGGTATTGTTGTTCAGTTGCAAACTTAAAAATAAATTTATGTTCATTAACATTTTTCTTTGCTGCAAAATTGTCAAAACTGTGTTTTTTTAATTTTGCAATATGGTCAGTCAGCTGGAGGTAATACTTGTACAAAACACATTTTATATACCTGCAACTAAATTTGGAGTTATATACACCAGACAGACATAAAGTAAAACTCCTTACACTCATATATAAATGTGCCAAATAGTTTAACATGATCATATGTTGAAACATACCAATCCTGGCAATGTAACCAGATCACTGAACTGTGGAAACTTCATAAAAAGAGGTCATTGTCTTTTGATATAAGCCACACAGACATTGTGTCCTCAAAACATATCCACATACAAAATTATTGAATGTTCATGTATAGTTACATATGTAATTACAAAGGAATTGGTCAAACCCTGAGCCACGAACTGGAGTGTGAAAATGAAGTCAAGAACAACTGACAGTTTCACTCACGCAAATACTTGTAAGCTTGGATAGCAATTAGGATGGAGCAGATAAATATTTAGGTAACTGAAAATTTTGACCTGGTCAAAACCCTAGTATCATAAATTTTGCAGACGAAACACAAATTATCATATTAATATTGATCTATTCCAAAGATGAAAGAGTGTATTACCATTTGATCTGGGTTTAATGAGATAGCCTGTAGTTTCTGTTTATGATTAGGAATCACTGGTCCTTTCTTCCCATCAGCATTACTTTTATTCTCTACATTTTTAGCTGGTGTTGAGCTGAAAATAACAAAAAAATGAGAAATAAATTAAAATAACATAAGTAATTTAGTATGAAAATATTTGTAAGATTAGATTTTTATAATATTCATAATCAACATTAATGATTTTTTTAAAATAAATATCCCCTTAATATTTCATTGTGCAACAAAACTTTCTGACTATTTTAGTGTAAACAAGTGAAACTGCCAGCTACTGCTCACTGATGATACCCCCGCCGCAAGTGGTTAATATTAATAGTGTAAAAATATGCAAGTGTTCGGCAAACAGGAAGTTGTCGAGTGATTAATCTGAAAACGCATCACACAGTATATAGATAGCTGACTTATATAAATCCTGAAACCAAATTTCAGAAATCCTTTTATTGTAATTCCTGAGAAAAATGTGACGAAAATTTTCAACTTGGCTATCATGTGTAAAATCATACAAGTGTTCAGTAAACAGGAAGTTGTCAAGTGATCAATCTGAAAACCCATCACACAGTATAGCTGACTTAGATAAAACCTGAAATCCTTGTATTGTAGTTTCTGAGAAAAATGCGACTGATGGAAGGACAGACAGAGGTAAAACAGTATACCCCCCCCCTTTTTTTAAAGCGGGGGTATAATAAATTTTGATACATTGAAATTGACCTTTTGCATAGCCATGATCAAAGAAAATAATAATAAGTGTCTCTATACTCGACTTACACAGTTGTTCCATTTAAAGTTACATGGGAACCAGCCTCGAAGACAATTTAAAATATCAACTATGGATGGGTGACAAGTATATCAATATTTAAAGGAAATTATAAATTTGCCTCTTTAAGGGGTTACTCTTTTTAGAAAGTGGCCTCCCTGGGGAACAGCCTTCAGAAATATAGCAAAATTTATACTGGATATTTATAAATGGAAGAGATTTATCAATCCTACCTGAAAGTATAGTTTTTGTCATTCCTTCTCATTTTTTCCATTTCAATCTGTAAATATAAATAAACTTTTTTGAAACAGATATATCTTTCCTGTAAATAATTTCTATTGCAAAATGCATATACTGAGGTTATAAATTGCTACCATTTTAACATGTATAAACTAAGCAAAACATTCAATATTCAAAGTTAAAAACTTTAACAAATTACTGACACAGCCGTGGACAGTTTCATCATTAGCCAAGTCAAATCAAATAATCTAAAATTGTATTAGCTGCTCTTCTAAGCAGGCGGCATTAGTGAGTGAGAAATGAAGGGTGTGCTCTGAAGCAGGAAAGTGTGTCCAATATTAATAAATCTCCTTCCTTTAGAATGTTACTTCATGAGCAAACACTATAAATCTTACTCCAGAGTTAAAACAAAGCTGTGTATATTCCTATTACCTTTACATATAATTGACCTGTACTATCTATTGTCAGATCTCAGTGAGGAACTAACCTATCAAAATCAAGACAGCATGAGCATTGAAAGGTGATTGGACAAAATCTGAAGAAAATATCATTACTATAACACACTTTGATATATCAAACAATATAATGACCTCTCTTGCAACCAACTGTTTAGCAGCATATGTCAACTGTTTGTGTTGTTTCATACCAGTGAAACGTACAACTTCATCTACATGGCTGAAAGTAGAAGTCAACATTCTTTAATCACAATTGTCATTTTATGGTATTTAAGTAAATTTATGAAAAGATTTAAGATTTTTCATCCTTGTTTTTCAATTTAAAAGGAATCTTTACATTTCTCATACCTCCTTTTATAATCACCTGGTAGCATGTTTACTTCCAGTGTGGGAGATTGCTAGTTCAACTGATAAGACTTTAAAATTGATATTTGCTGCTTCTCCTCTAATAAAGCATGTAGAGCAAAGATTTATAAGACTTGAGTCAAAATAATTCTTCAGATTTGGCCGATATGTCACTTTCCTGAAAGCTATTTTAGAGTTGTTGAACATCAAATTTCATAATATAAAACCTATGAAAGAACTAATCCTCCTTACAGCAATGCAAATACATAATTTTGGTGAAGTCCTTTAAAACCAACCTTAAGTTTCAGACCATATTTCAGACTAAACCCTATACTGAGACTAATCTCTTATAAGAAATTACTTGTCACTCTTTTCAGCAAATGTGAGACCAATCAAACTTCAAAGTTACACAATCCTTTAAAATATTTGTTAAAACCAATGAATTTATAAGGTACTCAGCAAAACCAATAAAACTTACGGATCTAATACATAAGAGAACTGTCCTTCAATTGTCTTCTCCTGATGATATGTCATATTGTAGGCAATCATTATACGAATCAACTGTGCCATTTCCTCCTTCTCTCGTGTACTGTACAGCTGAGTGTTGACAGGCCGGAAGTTTGGCTGTATTATGTCCATCAGGGGAGGTAACACTTCCATTGTCATTGAGGCTGTGTTCAGATATTTACGTACCGAAGGTGACATGTCTGACATCAAGGAACTTATAAGATTGGTAAACTTGTTATGTTTGGTCAAGGCCTTCAATAAAAAATACTTCATGAATCCTTGCCAACTGAAACTACTAACACACAAATTAAGCATAGGACTATTATTTTTTACCAGATTTCTTAATCCAATCTTTATTTCATTGCTATTTAGACACTCAAAACAATGTTTGATGCTGAGCCTAATCGTGTAATAATTCTCACTTATAGAACTCTAGAAAACATTGCACTTTTAAGTAGACGAAACGCACGTCTGGCGTACTAAATTATAATCCTGGTACCTTTGATAACTATTAACTTGTTCTAAATCAAATAGATGAAAATATCTCTTTAAATATCACTGCTTATCAAATAATTATTTACAAACATGGTACTGAAATATATTGATTGATGAACATGTTGACACCTATTGAGTAACTTCTATTGTTAGTGTATGTTTGATTTCCAAATTGTCAGACAATATTCATCATTTACAAATATGCTTTTTATAGGTTTCTTAACAAATGACAATTAATATCGCTTGATATCAACTAGAGTTATTTTATTTCAATATAATAGTATACAGGCTTATATCACTACTATTTATAAATCTTCCCTCAGTAAAAACTGTTATAAGAACTTACATCATACTGACTGTGGGGATATTGAATTCGAGGAGGCTGATTGGCAGCAAACAAAAGATGAAATGTCACAGCTATATATGGCACATATCCCTGTTATGTATCCAGGTGTAATGATAAGTCGTTATACTAAGGCTATTTTTTTCTTTTTTTTTCTGTAGACTTAGCTTTAATTTTTTATAACCATGCATTGGCAAGCTTGATAACTCGTAATTGTTTGTCAGTAACTAAATGTACAATGATGTCCCATACGGAACCTTCTGACCTTGTTTGTTTACATTAAAATTTCAATGGCGTCAAAATCACGTGATGTCAGTTCGTTATATCCAATCAAATTGCTCTACTGTCAATTAGGGGATTTTTCAGTCAACAGCAATTACGTTATTTCTTTCTGGGATATTGCTTCAAAATAGTTTGCAATAGTTCTGGGTTTTATTCAACAGGAAAACTCTTTTTTTGCCATCCCTTTTGACATCAAGGGAATTTTGTATGAATATTTACATACAGTCATGATGGTCAGAATATCGATCTTTTTATAATGAATAAAAAGAAAATTCTATGAAAAATAAATGTAAATGGTTTCTTATTAACCAACTCTAAATGCCTGTTCAAAATTATGGCATGGGCATCGTTTTTTCATATAGTTTTCCTTTTATTTTGGTTGAGCTTTTTTCGCGGGAAAATCGAGAAAGAGGTAAGGAGCATGTCATTTTTAAATTCCTAAAAATACGTTTTGCTTGACCTATATTGCCTGCCACAAGATTGATGACGCTGAATGGAATGTACACAAAGCAATGGAGGCCGGAAATGGGATTTTGTGAAGTTCTAGAATGTTTTTAAATATTCGGAAGTTGGGATTGAAACGGGCATTAGAAAATTGGCATTTTTAGGCAATAATTGAGAACAACAATGAAAACTTACCTTTAGAAATGTTTTTTTTTTCAAAAGTGCAGAAAAAACGTATTTTGCACTGTTTTTCTACGCCAGAAGTACCGTAGTGACATCAATGCGGAGTTTCCCCGTGTGTTAAGTTCAAACACAAATACCTAACGAACTGACAAGATGAACGATCTTAGACTACGGTAGGATATAAGAACTTACATCATACTGACTGTGGGGATATTGAATTCGAGGCTGATTGGCAGCAAAAAAAAGATGGAATGTCACAGCTATATATGGCACATATCCCTGTTATGTATAAGAACTTACATCATACTGACTGGGGATATTGAATTCGAGGAGGCTGATTGGCAGCAAATAAAAGATGGAATGTCACAGCTATATATGGCACATATCCCTGTTATGTATAAGAACTTACATCATACTGACTGGGGATATTGAATTCGAGGAGGCTGATTGGCAGCAAATAAAAGATGGAATGTCACAGCTATATATGGCACATATCCCTGTTATGTATAAGAACTTACATCATACTGACTGTGGGGATATTGAATTCGAGGAGGCTGATTGGCAGCAAATAAAAGATGGAATGTCACAGCTATATATGGCACATATCCCTGTTATGTATAAGAACTTACATCATACTGACTGTGGGGATACTGAATTCGAGGAGGCTGATTGGCAGCAAATAAAAGATGAAATGTCACAGCTATATATGGCACATATCCCATTAAGCTATAGTCTTGTATATGCATGGTATACTGGTTTACTGAATCAACAAAAGTTAACCAGTCCATAGCAAAATTTAACTGAAAAATAATAAAAATATAAAATTACATGAGCAAAATAAAATGTTCTTCCTTAAAACCTGAAAATAAAAATTATTTGGAGCTGTATTATATATAACATACTGATCAAACATTCATGTACATCACATAAAGAGAAGGACAAGCCGCCACATGTGGAGCATGATCTGCTTACACTTCAACAGCACCTGAGATCATCACCAGTTTGTGTGGGGTTTGTATTGTTTAGTCTTAGTTTTCTATATTGTGTTTTGTGTACTATTGCTTGTATTTTTCTTTTTTAACCATGACATTGTCAGTTTATTTTCGACAAAATAGTTTGAAAGTCCCTTTGGTATCTTTCAACTTTTTTTCAATACACTAAATTGTCTGACTATCAGCCATATATACTTGTATTAGTTTATGTGTCCATTAAATCTTAACTGAGAACAAATGAATACAACATTCTTTCTATAATGAATTCAAAACTTAAATTGAACTTTTTTTTATTTAGAAAAAATTAACCAAGCACTGTAATGTGTTACTCGAAGTCAGGTGCTATTTGATAGAGACATGTACAATAATATATACAGATCAAATATACTTGACTTACTTAAAATAGGTAAACTTGATTATAATAGTTCTAAGGTGAAAACAAGCATGCTGACATGTCACAATTATTCTGACTCAAGAGCAGACAGGTGTTTGCTCTTACTCATAAACACCTGCCATCAAAGTAGCAAAAGCTTTAGATTAAACCAACACCTGCTCTTACTAATGCTGTATCTAAGACAAACAAAGAGGCAGTCGTTTGTTTATGTGTTACATATTTGTTTTTCGTTCATTTTTTTATATAAATTAGGCTGTCAGTTTTCTCGTTTGAATTGTTTTACATTGTCATTTCAGGGCTTTTTATAGCTAAAATGCTATGCAGTATGGGCTTTGCTCATAGTTAAAGGCCATACTGTGTGTGGACTGTTGTCTCATTGGCAATCATACCACATCTTTTTTATATTTATACATTTGAAAACATTATTAGCTTTTACTACATGTATTTGTAAATCTTCAGGTGGAGATCTTTAAAATTTCACACTTATTTTTTATTAATATCTTCTATGTATTTACTCCCTTCATTTTGGGATCTTTATATTTACATTCACAATAGTTTTCCCCTTGTATAACTTCTATTTACTTACTCCCTCCATTTTGGGATCTTTATATTTACATTCACAATAGTTTTCCCCTTGTATAACTTCTATTTACTTACTCCCTCCATTTTGGGATCTTTATATTTACATTCACAATAGTTTTCAAACAATCCTTGTATAACTTTGTCATATTCTCCAGCAGCATAGGTAGAATGTAAAATATTATTAAATCTGAAAAGTAATCATTGTAGAATTAGGCAAAATTAATGTGTATATAGTAAAAAGGTATGGTTAAAACTTAAATATACAATAGACTCTTTGAGATCAGCGTTCTTGGATGACTGGCATAATATCAAAGTTATTGAAAAAGGTCAAATGACAATTTTTGTTGTGGTTCTTAAAATTCTACAAATCTCTTTTAGGATTATCAAAGTCAAATCTATTTCTATTCTAAGTTTTCCTACAGCTGGAAGGCCCTTGACTATTGTAATAAATTATATAATATATACTTACCTTGCAGGTAATGATTGATTATTTACTTGAACTTCATTATTCTTTATATCTTGTATAGTTATAAATTTGTTTCTGAAAAAAAAAAACACACCAAAAAATACATTTTATCATTTTTGTAACATCACAAGAATGCTAGATATTCAACAAGTACATAATTTAATATTTTTGTTTCATGTAATGAAATTGCTACATTGCTGTTTACAAGAAACTTTTTAGAAAATAAGTAAAAACTTGCCTTTTCTCTTTTTTGATTAAATTTACAAAACTATTATGTATATCTATGTATTAATTTAGGATTTTTTCTTAACATTTTATAGAACTTTTTGCAGTTAAAGGATTCATGTGATTTTTTTTAACAATCAACATTCAAATGACTCAAAAGTTAAAAGAATAGGTTAGGGAATCCATATTGTGCAAACTGACCATGATTTGACAATAAATTGTCAAGTTCACAGGATTAATATTTATTTACATAAAAAAATGTTAAGATATATTTTTCTCGCAAAATTTGAAAATTTGACACCTCAGATGGACAATTGCTTATTCTTGAAAAAATAATGGAAGGTTTCTTACAATATATATATGAAAAATTGACATTGTTCCAAAAATTTTGAAACATTAGTATGCACTTACTTTTTAGCTCTTGGTATTGAGAATATTTCATACCATAATGAAAATAAACTTTTATTTGTGTCTTTCTGTCCTATTGTTGCATGCTGCACCATTTTCACTGTTAATTCTTTACATTTTCTTTGAATAAACTGTGATAAAAAATATAAACTTTCTGACATCAGATATACATTATTTATGCAACATAAATATATCAAAACAAATCAAATGACATAAATTTTATTTTTTTGCACATTTTTGCTCATTTTTAACCTGGCCCAAATCAGGAACCTCTGACTTTTGTAAGTCTTGAATGTTTCTTTAATTTTAGTTCATTTATATGTTTTAGAGTTTAGTATGAGGTCCATTCTCACTGAACTAGTACACATTTTGTTTATGGTTCACCTGAAGCCCTCCTCAGAGTGTGGGATTTTCTCGCTATGTTGCAGATCTATGGCTGTTTTCTTCTCTGTGGTTGGGTTGTTGTCTCTTTGACAAACTCCCCATTTCTATTCTGAATTTAAAAATATTACACACCTACAAAGTCACATTTTTAATATATAAATCAGAAACCTCTTTTGATAGTGAGGCTACTTTTATTTTATCACTACAGCAGAATTATATGACAGAAGGTATACCTCAAATTAGTTTTAAACAAGAATGTGTCCCAAGTACACGGATGCCCCATCTGCACTATCAATTTCTATGTTCAGTGGACCATGAAAAGGGGATAAAATCTCTAATTTAACATTAAAATAAGAAAGATATATTAGATCATATCATAGGGAACATAAAGTTTCAAATTGATTGGACTTCAACTTCATCAAAAACTACCTCGATCAAAAACTTTAACCTGAAGTGGGACAAATGGACGGACGGACGGACGGACATACAGACGGAAGGATGCACAGACCAGAAAACATAATGCACATTAAAGGGGGCATAAAAATCAATTATATTTAACATCATAAAAGATTAAAACTTGTTTTAGTTAAAGTCAAAATACTAATGTCACTAAACAGTATTTTCAATGTAATTTTGTGAAGCATTTTAATAAGCACTTGATATTTAACTAATTCATCTTTTGTATTGCACAGTTATGTTACAGTATCTTTGTTAATAATGTATTTTTTTAGCAGATAAATATATGTAAGCTGGAGATTTGGTTGGCACAGCTGTTTCAAAGAAGACTTTTGACAAGAATATCTGTCCATAGGTCAACTTGACCAGCTCAAAGTATCACACTTGCATGTTCAGTTAACTTAGAACACAGGGTAAAAATCATAATGTCGCATGAATTTCAAAAAGTTCACATCATAATGAAAGTATTTTAACTAATTTTAAGTTGATATGACCACAACTTGTTAACTATCTTAAGATCAAAACTTCATTCTGATGCATTTTTGTCTTCAGTGAACAATAAAATCTGTGTCATACCTTTAACTTTGCATACATTTTCAAAAGTATTCAATATACTGAACATATGTACAAAGTTTCAAATTGATCTGAAAACAACTTCGAGGTAAAATATCTTAATCAAAACTTTAACCGGATAAAGGATGGCTAACCTGTTGACTTAATCTAAGTGAAATTACTCAACACTGGCAATATAAACTAGAGGCTCTAAAGAGCCTGTGTCACTCACCTTGGTATATATGTGAATTAAACAAAGGAAGCAAACAGTTCATGACAAAATTGTGTTTAGGTGATTGTGATGTGTTTGTACATCTTACTTTACTGAACATTCTTGCTGCTTACAATTATCTCTATCTATACAGTCCGCCAAAAGTTAAGCACCACCGAAATATAACTGGCAATATTTTTATAACTACTTCAAAAAAAATATTAATGTTTGGTGTTATGAATTACCTTCAACAATACCCAAAGAAAATCCATTACGACCAAAGAGATTGAACTCTGATAAAGCAGTCAATCAACCTCTTATAAAAGGTCATCTGCACATTTCAAAATACACTGTTTCTCCAGGTGGTCGTGTTAGTGTTCGTACATTGGTCAGTCGACTTCTCAGAGGCAACCGAAGAGCAAGTCTTGGTGTATAGAGACCTGTACTTACAGGAAGGCACTCCACCGGTAGGTTTTAATGGGATAATGACTATCTATGCTTGAACATAAGAAGCAGAGAAAACACTCATTGTTCAGATGGTAGTCAGTTTCTTTTACTGCCAGTAGACACCATAATACGTATTTCGCGGGGAAACAAAACGGCCTATGACCAAAAACAATGTTTGCACAAGGACTGCATTCAGTGCTGGTGGTGTTCCAGTATGGGGTTGCTTCTTATACCCTTATAAGCTGGGTAGGCATATTCTGCAGGGTAACATAAACGGACAGACATACAGAGATTTGGTGCCTTAAAACATTGTAGTCCCTCATCTTAATAATCCCCCACTTGCGTCTACATTGCCAATAAATACCCTTGTACATGGACGACAACTCTAGAACACATAGGGCAAGGATTTTAACCGAGTCCAAAGAGCAAGCCATTTACACTGTTTTTTAGCCTTCCATGTCCCCATGCATAAACCCTATCAAACATGTCTGAGATGCATTTGGTGGAAATCTCAATCACAGAGATCCACCTTCACAATATTTTGTCAATTTCAAAAGTGGTATTTGTTGTTTAATGCAACAGATTTTCCTAAACTAAAGCTTGAAGGCTTTCACCGAGAATGATACGTCGTGTTTTGAAACTGTACCAGAAGTGTCAGAGGTTGTTACACATGCTATTGACTCAAATATTGACATTAAATTTGCCGAACATACCAAAGCTTATGTGTAGAAAATTTTAATAATATTGGGTGATCAATTGTTGCAAAAAAATAAAATCACAGTGAAACTTAAATTCTGTTTCTGAATTGTGTAATTTACACTACTTCTATAACGGAAAACTTACATGCATAGAACCTTCATAAGTGACTAAAATTAAATTTCTGGTTTGTTTATGGTATACATTAGCAAAATTGCTATATGATTGTTTTCTTTTTTTCATGGAATAATTGACTTTTTAAATTTTGAAAAAAATCTATGCAATAAAAATAGGTGGTGCTTAACTTTTGGTGGACTGTATATAATGAACTTGTCCGTGTAATTTTCAGTGAAAAATGTTAGTAAAAAATTACAAATTTTATGAAAATTGTTAAAAATTGATTATAAAGGACAATAACTTCTTAGGGGGTCAATTGACCATTTTGGTCATTTTGATTTATTTTTGAGACTTAAATTGCTGTAAATTATTGCTGTTTACAGTTCATCTCTATCTATAATAATATTCAAGATAATAACCCAAAACAGCAAAATTTCCTTAAAATTACCAATTTAGGGGCAGCAACCTAACAACGAGTTGCCCAATTCATCTAAAAATTTCAGGGCAGATAGATCTTGACCAGATAAACAATTATACCTCTTGTCAGATTTGCTCTAAATGCTTTGGTTTTTCAGTTGTAAGCCTAAAACTGCATTTTACCCCTATGTTCTATTTTTAGCCATGGCAGCCATCTTGGTTGGTTGGCCTGGTCAAAAAACACAAATTTCAAACTAGATACATCAATGATGATTGTGGCCAAGTTTGGATTAATTTGGCCAGATTGTTTCAGAGGAGAAGATTTTTGTAAAAGATCATGGAGATTTACGAAAAATGGTTAAATATTAACTATAAAGGGCAATTACTCCTAAAGGGGTCAACTGACCATTTTGTAAATCTTACTTTGTTGAACATTATTGCTGTTTACAGTTTATCTTTATCTAAAATTATATTCAAGATAATAACCAAAAACAGTAAAATTTCCTTAAAATTACCAATTTAGGGGCAGCAACCCAAAAATGGGTTGTCTGATTTATCTGAAAATTTTAGGGCAGATAGATCTTGACCTGATAAACAATTTTACCCATTGTCAGATTTGCTCTAAATGCTTTGGTTTTTCAGTTATAAGCCAAAAACTGCATTTTACCCCTATGTTCTATTTTTAGCCATGGTGGCCATCTTGGTTGGTTGGCCGGGTCAAAAAACACAAATTTTAAACTAGATACATCAATGATGATTGTGGCCAAGTTTGGTTTAATTTGGCCCAGTAGTTTCAGAGGAGAAGATTTTTGTAAAAGTTTACAAGGACAACGAAGGATGACGGACGCTGGACGTCAAGTGATGGGAAAAGCACACTTGGCCTTTTAGGCCAGGTGAGCTAAAAAGATGTGGTATGATTGCCAATTAGAAAACTCTTCACAAGAGACCAAATGACATAGAAATTAACAACTTTAAGTCACAGAACTGCCTTCAACAATGAGCAAAGCCCAAACTGCATAGTCAGTTATAGAAGGCCATGTCAGACAAAAAGTGCCTTCTAACACCTTAGTACATTTCTTATAGCGGGCCTGATCATATTCTTACCTGTAAGGTATTCAGACAAGACCTTATATCATTATCTGTCTTTTCACATAAAGCTAATAATGCTGTCATGTCAGACTTCATATGCTCCTGTTTAATGACCTGAAATAGCATTGAACGTCAGTTGTTAAAACAGTAAAGAAGAATTAATAAGCTATATATGCATTTCACTAATATAAGCCTTTAATTCTTAGTTTGCAATCACAATCAAGTATTAACAAATTTTATAATACAGTTAATGTTCAGGAAAAGGAAAAAGAATGATAAGAAATTTAATTTTTATCATAAAAGTGTCCCAAAAAAACTTATTATTTGCTTTTTTTTTTAATGTTCTGTGTTGCTGGAAGCCTGTCAAAAATATATCATTTTAAGAGCATGATGCTTAAGGTAAAAAAGGTTAATATAAAAATGTTGCATAATTCTTTTTTTAAAAGTACTACATAAACACTCTTCCACTATTTACTGCCTTCAGTCAGTTTAATGATCCTCAGGAAACTTTCTGAATATTCAGCCAATATAAAGGTGCTATTCTTTTTAAGATCTGTCTGTGATTTGGTATAATTTTCCTCTTAAACAATATAATCTAATTTTGGATGTAACACGTCTTCTGATTGGCGTTTTGTTTATCACATCATAGACACAATTTTGTCATGTCACCATGAAGTCATCAACGTTTTTTCATGATTTACGACGGTTTAACATGGTATAGAGAATTAAATTGTAAGAATAACTGTAATATTTTGTAAGTCTATTGGAAATAACATAAAAAATGTGGTGCACACTGTTAAATAACACGCTACTCGAGATATTCATTGTGCACTAAATACTGGCCATTTTTATTATTACCTCATACAATCTAGCAGCTAGTCTGGATGGTTCTGTAGGGGGGAAGTTCATTATCAATGCAGTTTGTCTGAGTTGTCGTAATGCTGGAACGTATCTGAAAGATAATTGTAAAAATTTGAAACAATTTACAAAAACATAGAACATTTCTTCTTATAAAATTTTACAATCTAGTATACTTTATATTATATGAAGTATGACTCACACAACAGGTTGCTAATGCAAACAATATTTGTTCCCATCATATTTCCTCAGGAACATAAAAGAACAACTTTGTTCAAATAACTTTAAAATGTTATGATTATATCTGATGAACTGTGGAAGTAATCCCAACCATAAAATACTACATGCAGTTATCAAGAGAGGTCAGCTTTCTTATTCCTTAAAGCAGTGGTTTTCTAATATTAAATATGATTATTTTTACTAATTTGTTAGCCTGATGTGATCAGGGTTTTTGAGTAACGCAGTGGTTTTCTAATATTAAATATGATTATTTTTACTAATTTGTTAGCCTGATGTGATCAGGGTTCTTGAGTAACGAAGTGGTTTTCTAATATTAAATATGATTATTTTTACTAATTTGTTAGCCTGATGTGATCAGGGTTTTTGAGTAACGCAGTGGTTTTCTAATATTAAATATGATTATTTTCACTAATTTGTTAGCCTGATGTGATCAGGGTTCTTGAGTAACGCAGTGGTTTTCTAATATTAAATATGATTATTTTTACTAATTTGTTAGCCTGATGTGATCAGGGTTCTTGAGTAACGCAGTGGTTTTCTAATATTAAATATGATTATTTTTACTAATTTGTTAGCCTGATGTGATCAGGGTTCTTGAGTAACCTTATAAGATCAGCCTGCTTGGATAACTAGTAGTAATAGTTTCTTGTGTTAACTTACTGATCATTACATATGCAGATGATTGGTCGTAACAATACTCCTCCATCCTTCTTCTTTTTCTTTGTTGCTTGTTCTTCTATTTTCTTGGTAAGATTAATCAACATATTGATGGCTGGCTGACAAAATAAAAATATTAAAATTATTAAACTATGAGCACTGAAACAAATATGGTTAAACTTGTAAACAAGCTTTGATTTGGGGACTGATATTCTAAATTCAGTTGTGTGAATCATAAATTTATAATAAAAAATATCATGAATCACTGGCCTCAACGTGATGCAATTACGATCATCCCAATATGGCGGACACAAATATATGGATATTTTAGAAGGCTGATTACTCTACTTTAACAGCTTATTTTCAGATTTGTTTTATATCAAGAAAAATCTTTATAAGCATTTCCGTTGAACGTGTTTTTCATAAATTATAGAAAAACAACCAGAAGAACAAAAATCGAGATTCAAAAAATCACGATGATGATAGTAACTTTTGACTTGTTTTTATAAAAAGACGATCGTAACTCAAAATTGGGAATGTTTCTTTCCGCTAAATGAACACCCTATTTAGCAGTCACGATAAAAGAAATATTATTTCAAAATCAAACAAAGAATAAATGAAAATCACTATTCTGAAAAGAAATGATAAAGGAGGATTAGCAGACTTGCAAATGCAAATGTCCTCGATATCATTTTCTTATGTCTTAATGCATTAACAAGAACAGGATGACCCAAATCAGTTGGAACATGAAAACTCGGCTTCAGAAACCAAAAGTAAAATAGGGCAAGGGAACAAATCAACTTATTTATGTAAATAAAAATAAACAAAAACATTGTGGTTTTTTTTTTAATATGATTATTTTAGTTGATGAGTTAACACACATATTTGTTTTGATGTAAATGTAGATTGTCACTTTCTTTGTGGTTGGTTTATTGTTATGTTTGCGGTGGAGACTGTGAGATACATGTAGTTGTCAAGCTCAGTACAACAACATTGTCATTAATTAATTTGATGCTGCAGGAATATTTGTAAATTGAATACCACCCTATAAACCTGGTCAAGGTTTTTAAGTCTATATTTTTAATCTGGGAACTATTTATTTTTTTAAAGTTGGTCTGGAATGTACAAAATGTTAATGTTTGACTAAAAATGTTAACACAATAAATATTTAAGATATATCATAAATTCATCTACAATAAAAATGTAAGTTTTGACAAACAAATTGCTGTTGGAATTTTTTGGTGAAATTATTATTTTTTTTTTTTTTTTTTTTTTGAAGATATAACTAGTATGAAATCGGTATTTTTCAGACTGAAAACATCTTCTTAAAAGGCCTCAGAATGCAGGATTTTGTGTCTAAATTTCAAAAAAATTCTGGGGGGGGCATGCCCCCAAACCCCCCTAGCTTGTTCACAGTCATACGACCTGCTCACTTCGTGGGCTGTTGGCCCACGAAACGGGCTACCTGACACAGAAAAGGGCTAGTTGAATATAATTTTTACTAGCCCTGCGGGCTAGTGCCTACAAAAGTTAGTGTCAACCCCTGCTTCTAAAATATCCCTATATTTCTGTCCGCCATATAGGGATGATCGTAACAGCAGTTACGATCATCACGTTGACGCCAGTGATGAATGTTGTTAAATTTAGAAATAGAGGATATCAGAAGACTCTTGCATTGTACTTAAGTATTTCAAATGTTCAGGAAACTTCTTACTAATCCAAATCAAATGTTTAGGAAACTTCTTACTAACACATTATTAATTATATTAAGAAAAGTAAATCTTTTGACTGTCTGTACAATGTTTCCTGCTTGATACCTACCATAAATGTCTTTGTTTTTACCTTGAACTATAGAGCCCTTCTTAACTCATTTTAAGAAACATTTGGTTGAAGCACCTTCAAAGTTAGATATTTTTGTTTTTTTCTTCCTCAGAAGGTAGAATATGTATATATATATATTTAGCTTTGTAGGTATTTTTAAGACACTGAGGGTGTTTTAAAGATTAACAATATACCTGTGGAGCGCCATCAATTTCATCAATAATCAGACAATTAGGTCTGGGCTCAGCTCCCATTACAGCTTTCATCTGAGTGGCAGCTTCAATTTTGTTCTTAAACACCTCTGCACTTCTGTCATCACTAAAGGGAAAAAAACAAGTCATAAAATGGTTTACTTTTTGTCATAATCGGCTGCAACTTATTTACAGTAATGATATGTCATTCCCACACGAACAGACATGTCCAATTCATCAGACAAGATAAAGATTCACTTGTATTTCTATGGCCCCACAACAAAATTTCGAAATTCCAACATTCCTCAACAAACCATTAAATGGAGAATTTTTTTAATAACTTCTGATATAGGGCTGATTTTTGTTTGTGAGTTAACCATGATGAGATACAGATCAATTTTAAATTTCATTCCGCTCTGCTATTTATTGCCAAAATTACAGGCTTAGGACTTTGATAAATTGTTGAAAATCACAGTTATATGGACTTTTTTTCTAAACTCTTTCAGATTTTGGGATGATTTAATGGCATGTGAGTTAACCAAGATGAGTTACAGATCAAGTTTAAGTTTAAGTTTTGTTCCGCTCGGCTAATTTTTGTTGAAATTACGAGCTATGATACTTTGATAAATTGTTGAAACTCACAGTTATACTGACTTTTTTTCTCGACACTTTAGATATTGAGCTGATTTTTGGTATGGGTAAGTCATGATAAGTTACAGATCAAGTTTAAGTTTCGTTCCGCTCCGATGATTTTTGCCAAAATTAAGGATTTACAACTTTGAAAATTGCTGAAAATAGCAGTTGTACAGACTTTTTTTTCTACACGCCTCCAGCTTTTGAGCTGATTTTTTTATATGTGAGACTACCGTCATGTTTGTGTCCACATGTGTTATTGAAATTACAGATTATTCAACTTTTTGAGACATGGCCATTTGGGTTGCTTTAACACATCTAGTAAACTTATTGCTTGACCGTAATATTTCTTTTTTCAAATGGAACACTACAACTTCTGAACTTTCTCCCTAGCTCTTTAACACATTAAACAAATATAAATGCCCCTACCTTGCATTGATTTCCACCACAAGCTCTTTAACACATTAAACAAATATAAATGCCCCTACCTTGCATTGGTTTCCACCACAAGATCTTTAACACATTTAGCCCCTACCTTGCATTGATTTCCACCACATTATAACCAGCATGTTTAGCTACTGTGTGAGCTAATGTTGTTTTACCTAATCCTGGAGGTCCATTCAATAGGACTAGCTGCAATAAATAGACAGAGTTTCAATGTCTCCTACATAGTACATAGTTTATCTATCAAAGGGCAATAATTTAATGTTTTTGCTCTTTATACAACTTTGTATTTAAATATCTTAGAGAAATGACAACAAATGCATGCAATTTCCAATATAACTAATATTTCCACAGGGCATGAGTATTTTAAAATATTTGATCAGCACATATTTTTGAACTTGTCTCTTAAAGACTGATTTAAAACTTTGATATGAATTTGAAAGTGTTAAAAATATCTAATCTTGACTGATTTTCAAACTTGTCTGACACTAAACTGATGTTGATCTGTGATATGTATATTTTGTTTAAAATGTTGCAAGATTTGTAGAGGAGGGAGTGTAAACAAGACTGCACTGCCATCCCACATTTCTGTCCACCACAACATATTTAGTAGGGGACAATAATATATCAATATAAAGATAGGGTTTGACAAAATAATAAGAAAATGCATGTGACAAAAATCATATGTGTTCATTCTTGACTAGAGTTATGTTGGCATTTTAGATGTCAACCCTCAGGAATAATGAATTTATTTTAAAAAATGTATATAGACTTCTTTAATAGTTGTCTATAACTGACAATTAAGTTTCTATGGAGTAAATATTCATTGCAAAATCATGATGGATTAAGCTAAAAGGATGTTTATTTTTAAATTGTGTCTTTTAAATATCCTTGGTTTAATATGAATATTCTGTAATAAATTTATTCCTTTCAAATATTTGTATAACAAAGCTTGATAGGAACAAGAAAATGTGAACTTTAAATTTATAAATTTTCACTTTTGGACAGGATATTCAGGGCTCACGCTACCAGGCGAAGTGGGCGAAGAAGTCGCTTTCCCGACCGTCACTTCGCTTTCCCCGACCCCCAAAAGCGAAAAGAAGTCGCCCTGTTCTTGACGATACTCGCTTTCAGTCGCTTTCGTCATCGGACATTTTCAATTTTTACCAAGTTGATGAAACATTAATTTTTTATTGATATTAAAGAAATTTAGACATAAACGATTCATTATCTTAAGAAAAGAGGTTGAAGCATTGTCTTTGAAGTCTGTAGCAGGTTATTTGATAAAAATACAACTTGTTATCACTTCGTGCATTTCCGCTTGTTCCGGTGCTTGTTACTCGAAAACGTACATCAACCTATATTTCGGCGGCAAAATAAGTTTGTTTCTTCATTTAAACGTGATACAAGTTGCCTACAGTAAGTGTTTAATCCATTTATTGCATTAAAAACGTTATGTTCCCTTCCAAATAACTTGTCAAACATCGTTTATTTTTGTAAATTTTCTTGCATTCGTCCGCCATTGACCGCCATTGACCGATTTCTAAACTAAGGATCTCAACCGGACCAGCTATGACCAAAATCCGTACTTTTACAATAATTACTACGGACGCACGGATGGAACAGCTGACAGAAGAATATTGATCCCAAAGGGGAAAATTACGTATTCCACACGAATTAAAAGACTTTTGGTTACATCTAATTGATTGGTGTATATAATTCTCTATATTTTTCATGGATTGTTTCAAACTATTGATTAAAGTTGTTTAACTCTGAGACTATCATGACTATTATACTATTATCAATATATTATGACCCAGCTTAATAACTTTTTTTTTTTTAATGAAAAACACAAGATAGTTTTGAATTAAATTGTATTTGATATATTATAATTTCTTTACCTTTTTAAGATAAAAAAATATTTTTTTTAGTGCTAGATACTAAATATTTAATTGGTAGTTTCTCACAAGAACCTGAGTAAAACTTAACAACTTTTAATTTGAAATGTTACTTTAATTGTATACTCAGATATGAATTGAACATTATAAAAAGAACATAATTTACATAAGACCCTTTATACTATATATGCTATAGTATAATCCAAACATTGTAGCGCACCACGCGAAAGAGCACTTCTCTTTCAAATCTCACGACTTCTCCCTATCAGTTTCAAAAAGAGAAGTCACTTCTCCCTATAATTCTGAAGTAGTGTGAGCCCTGGATATTGTCTTAGATAAATTTAAATTGACCTGTACCTTCCTTTTTTTTTCGTTGTTTTTAAAAAGATGTTAATAAAAAATAAACCAATATTTTTAGATTTGTGATCTCAATCTTACAGTTTGCTTTGGCCTGTTAAGTTTATCTAACTCATCTAGCACTTCTATTTGGTTCTTCTTCCATTTCACTTCCTTCACGGGTTTCTTCTTTTCTTTAGTTTTGATAGGCATGTCTTTACCAAAAACAACAAAGTCCCACAGTTTAATCCAGTGCAATAATGTTCTATTTATAGACTGTAACAGAAACATGAATCTAAATTATAAATATGTATATAATAGTGAAAACACCTTTTACAGCGCTTGCAACTTCCTATGCAACCATTGTTCTTTAAAACTTTACCAATATTGAATAGAAAATACAAACATGTATTTAAAAAAATTTAAAATGAGGATAACAGAAGAATCCAACTAACTTATCAAAACTGTATAAAACTAGCTTTTGTTGTGCATTTTTTTATTCAGAACTTCAAATTAACATTCATTTTGATGTCTATGAAGATGATACATATCACCCTACTGTAAATTCAGAACATTTATTATTGCAATGGTTTAACAATTTATAAAATGTGTTATCAATTATTGCAATTTCTGTCAATGCTGTATACAAATTATGCTGTCAAATCAAAAATTTTCACTTTTGCTAAACATTTTCTGTCACAATTATCACAAAAATAAAAACATGGTAATGATATCTGAAATTTCCATCAATTACTGCACAAATCACTACCCAGAAATAGGAACATAACTTATCATCATACTTTAAAGGAGTAACACAACGAGTGTCACATGTGGAGCAGGATCTTCCTACACTTTTGGAGCACCTGAAATCCCCCCTAGTATTATGGTGTGATTCATGTAAAAACCAGTCTTAGTTTTTCTATGTAAAGTTAGGGTTTGGCAGATTTTTTTTTTTAATTCTGGTTTTCTTTAGCAATAACAATGTTAGTTTCTCTGAGACATTTTGTTTTGAATGTCCCTTAGACAGACATTATCAGTATTTTTTTATCTGATAAAATTGCGAATGGAAATGGGGGGGGGGGGGGGGTCCATAAGTAAACAATCCTACCAAAGAGCATAGAACAGCTGAGGGCCATCAATGAGAATTCAACACATCGAGAAAATCCTGCATGGAAACTACATATATTACTTACTTCTTCACTGAGTAAATCTGTATATTTAAATGGAGCATACTTTTCCACCCACAATATCTTTCTACTGTCTGGTGTTTCTTCATGTGTTTCCATGGTTACATCATCATCACTTTGATCACCATCATCTAAATTTCTGGAAGATAAATGAGTGTTGAAGTGATTAAATGGGTCAAACTCAAATGACCATATTATGCAAAATTTCATTTCATGAATTGACAAGCCAGTAAAAATTTGTCTAAAATTTTGTAATGAGACATTTATATCTTTAATAATAGCAATTCTATTTTATTTCTTATTATTATTTCTAAGAGACATACTAGACTGTACCATATTAAATGTGTCCTCATAAAAGGCTTTAATGAAGTGAAATCTTTTTGAAAATAAAGTTCATGCAAGAGATTAATAACAAAACAATGCAAAAAGCAAACTGATAAATAGAAAGAAATTAGTGTAACATCAAAAAACCAAAATCAACCTACAAACATATCAATAAACTGTTATCACAGAGATATGTCTTGCTTATTTGTAATTTTGATAATGCAAATGTTAATATAAAAAATAACAACACTTTAACATGTAAGTTCAACATGTAAGTTCAACATGTAAAGTCAATGAAACATGACTGAAGATACATGGCTAAACAATCTCCATGGAAATGAGATGTGACAATGCTAATACAACTGCATACCAAATACCATTGACTTATCATAAGTAGTTCTCTTTAAACAAACCTAAACACAAACTCATACATGTAAACTAAGCAAAATTTCAGTCAATAAACCATAACTGAGGGGGAGGGGGTTAAAAAAATTCCATGGCAATGAGATATGCCAATGTTAATGCAACTGCATACCAAGTATACTTTACCTACCACTGCTGATTCCCCATAAACTGACCTAATCACAAACTAATACATGTAAACTAAGCAAAAGTTTCAAAGTCAACAGACCATGACTGAGGGGGCGGGGCCAAACAATCTCCATGGAAATGAGATATGCTGATTCTTATACAACTGCATACCAATTATCATTAAATTCCCACTAGTGGTTCCCCATAAACTGACCTGATCACAAACTTATACATGAAACTAAGCAAAAGTTTCAAAGTCAATAGACCATAACTGAGGGGGTAGGGTCAAATAATCTCTATGGTAATGAGATGTGCCAATACTTATACAACTGCATACCAAATATCTTTGACTTACCACTAGTGATTCACCATAAACTAGACCTAATCACAAACTAATACATTGTTGACGCCATGTGCACTGTCGCTGGATACAGCATACCTATGTCTCACTTTTTGACTCTGTCAAGCGTGACAAAAACTTTATACTTTCTGCTTCTTTGTATCATTGGATATAAATATCATTATTGAAGCACCTTGATCTGACTGAAACATCATATACTTTAACATTACCATATAAATAACACATAGCTGAGAGGGTGATAGAGCAGATTGGTACCCCGAGAAAACATTGTCAACCGCGGCGAAGCCAAGGTTGACAATGCCTTTTCAAGGGGTTCCAATCTGCTCTATCACCCTCTCAGCTATGTGTTATTTAATTTATTATACTGAATGTCCTATAATTTTTGGCTTTTACAGATTAATTTTATTTTAAAAGTATTTTCTATGACGTCACGCTCATAACAACGTTACGGGTATTAGAATCAAAGCGCGAAAGCGCTGTAAAGGCAGTTAATTACAGGTTGTGTGTATTTCTAGTCCAGTTATATCATTATCTTCCATGGATAGAACAGAGGTGGTTTGTAGAATTTAAGATTTAGAGTTCTTTTGTACCTAGTTCACCTATATCTAGTCTACTGTTTACAGTATATTTTCTGTGCCTCCCATGAAATGCATTTTTAGCCATGGCCTTGTCAGTTTGCTTTAAATTTATGAGTTTGACTGTCCCTTTGGTGTCTTTCGTCCCTTTTCTTTAGACATATAAGAACTTTTCCTTTTCAATATAAATAGACTATTTTTAATTATTGATTGTATACACATATTCTATGACTCCCATAAAAAAAGTTCACAAAGATTGACTAGTCTCTGTACTGTGTGTATAGCAAGGACATCAAGTAACATAATGGTAAATGTACATAGTAACATGTCAACTTTTTTGATGACCATACCTGTCAACTGTCAGTTTTTGCAGAGTATTTCCCCAATCGAGCTCAAGGCTCCCAAATGGAAATTTTGTAAGAGCAATTTTGTCGACTATTTTAAAGAAAACAATTAATTTAACAATGGCTATGAACTTGCTAATGCATGAAGAAGCCAAAATCCACATTAGAATATATTGAAGGGAATCCATGGCAAATCGCCCCACTTTTCACTAACTCGCCCCACTTTAAAAACAAGGGTGCACACACTGAAATGTCTCGCCTTCTTTACTAATCATTGATATTATGTTGATAGTCCTAATAATAAAGCGTTATTACAACTGTCACATAATCTTAACATAAACCAAGATAACTAAACATTGACCTTTGAACCATGAAAATGAGGTCGAGGTCAGATAAACCATGCCAGGTAGGCATGTACAGCTTACAATTCTTCCATACAACAAATAAAATTGACTTATTGCTTATAGTTTAAGAAAAACAGACCAAAACACAAAAGCTTAACACTGAGCAATGAACCGTAAAAAATGAGATCAAGGTCAAATAAAACCTGTGCGACTGACATATACTAAAATAGATCATGAAATATTTCCATACACCAAATATATTTGACCTATTGCATATAGTATTAGAAAAAAAGGCCAAATCTCAAAAACTAACTTTGACCACTGAACCATGAAAATGAGGTCAAGGTCATATGACACCGGCCAGGTAGACCTGTACACCTTACAACCATTCCATACACAAAATATAGAAGACCTATTGCAATCAGTATAAATGAGTATAAGAAAAACAGACCAAAACACAAAACTTAACTTTAACCACTAAACCATGAAAATGAGGTCAAGGTCAGATGACACCTGCCAGTTGGACATGTACAGCTTACAGTACTTCCATACACCGAATATACTAGACCTATTGCTTATAGTATCTCAGATATGGACTTGACCACCAAAGCTTAACCTTGTTCGCTGATCCATGAAATGAGGTCGAGGTCAAGTGAAAACTGTCTGACGGGCAAGAGGACCTTGCAAGGTACGCACATACCAAATATAGTTATGCTATTACTTATAATAAGAGAGAATTTAACATTACAAAAATTTTTAACTTTTTTTTCAAGTAGTAACTGAACCATGAAAATGAGATCAAGGACATTGGACATGTGACCGACGGAATCTTCATAACATGAGGCAACCATATACAAAGTATCAAGCATCCAGGTCTCCGACCTTCTAAAATATAAACCTATTAAGAACTGAGCTAACATCGCCGCCGCCGTATCACTATCCCTACAATGTATGTTGAGCTTTCTGCAACAAAAGTCGCAGGCTCGACAAAAAAACTGCCCCAACCTGATTACCAAATCGCCCCACTTGTGAACTGTGATAAATCCCGTTAATATTTCTCCTGCCAACTGGTCCCACCTAATGGAAATGGGTGAAATCTAGATAAATATATTATTAACCAGGATGAATTTAGTAATGCCAACTCGCCCCACTTATGGAAAAAGATGTTATTCCATTAAATATAAGTTAAATTCCTTATATTGCATTTTGATACATTTAACTGGTTTCTTTTCAACTGTTATGCAAATAACTAAGCTTCAAAACTTACAGTTATTCTTCAACAATCAGTTTTATTTTTAGAATTATAGTTTCAGTATATATCAATAATAGTAATTAAATTAATTTTCGGTTTGTTTGTATTCTGTGTAGATTAGTTTTCGTTAAAGTGGTGCGAGTTTTTATTTTTAATTGTATATATTAATCTAAATATTACCGTTTTTTTTATAAGTAGGGCGAGTTGACAGGAGTAATATTAAACATGATTTAACCAATTTCACATGTGGGGTGATTTGATAAATCAGTTTGTGGCAGTTTTTAAAAAGTGGGGCGATTAGCCAGTGGGGCAACTTTTCCTGCTTCCATTTGAAGGCCCCCTTGAAGGTTTTGTATGACTATATTGACCATCTTTCACGTAAAACCCCCATGTGCATTTTGAAAAGTTAGCAGATATGTTTCTAACTCCAGGCAAAATCTACCGGTATGAATGAGAAAGAAGTTTTCAATTAAAGCTCTGTGGCCATAACAGCTGTCTCATTAGCATTTAACCACTTCCCATATTTACAATTAAAACAATAGAAGAAAATTATTCAACGCAAAAACAAAACTTACTTGTAAATATGAAATTCTCTTTACGGTATGAGTTTTTCTCCGAGTTTGAGATTGTACAGTAGTACCTGTAACTGCTTATACCTATTTCTTATTCACTTTTGCTTGATAAACTCACTAAATATCATATACATTGTACCACATCTCCTTATTTTTATAAGCATTCCAATAACATGAACAATTGTAATTCAATTCTATATACCAAAGCAAAATGAACTGCACCACTTTCATTCACTAGTATGCATTTTTTGGCAAAATACAAGTTCTTAAATGACACAATATATATTTATTGATAAAAAAATTATATTTAGTATACAACTCTTTAACAGGTATAAAAAAAAGCACAGCTTTGTCATAACTTGTGAAATCTGTGCTGAAAACATAGACATTGATGGTATTTGAGTAATTCCATATGTGAAGCTCAACATTAGCTTGTCAGTTGGTGGTGGACAGTTATAGTTCCTTTCTGCAGGCTAGGATGAATGACTTATCAGGAAAACCAATTTCACAAATCAAAACTTTCCTCTAGATTTCTCCTACAATATTCATCCAGTTTAGTTCTTTTGTTTTAATTGGACACCGTCCTGATTTTTAATTTTGCAAACCATTCAGTCTCTTGCTTGCAAATGGAGCATGAAAATAGGATGGGTATGGCAGTAGACAAGTCTCTTTAAAGTGGGTTTGTGCCCTGAAAAAAAGTTTTATAACTTAAGTTTTTTTGAAATTTGTGCAACACACATACCTAAATAACTATAAAATAGAAGAGAGCATCATTCGTGTCAATGTTTTGTTCCTGTTTACATTGTCATTGATATTTTTTCAGAAAGCCTGAGGCATAACTCGTGAATTCCTGTCATTACATCCTAAATTAACATAATTACTGCTAGAATAATTATCAGTATGATATACGTACACTATCATTTTACAGCCCAAGTCTTCAGTATATATAATTGTTGCATTCATTCACTCCTGTGTTCAGTCGTTCAAAAATATTTAAACATCAACAAATGAACTTTAATAAGGACAAGAAAACACTAGAAAAGATACGTACATTCAATCCGTGTTAAAGAGTATTTGAAAGAGAAATATATCTGGTTAAACGATGTATAAAGGAGGAAAAATTGTAGACATTGCATTACGATGCTTTCTACCTAATAGCACGTGGATATGTTTACATATTTAGACTTGACCCAGTATGACCCGTACCTTGTAGGCCACCGCCGTCATTTAAACACTCGGTTACAGTCGTGTAAGACAGTAAAAAGCTTAAGCCTGTACTATTTGCGTGAAGTAAATGTTTTGTTCTGTACATTTAAATTGTTTTACCTGATAGCAAGGACGTATATCTATCCGTTTCCTTCTCAATTCACTTTGTCAAATCCTTCGAGCTTCTTCAAAACATACGTATTACTGCGCCGGAAGTGAGAAAAATATGAGAAATCCTCGTAAAATAATGCTATTTTCAATTTTGTGGAATCCATTTTGTTATATTTATTATACAAAGATAAAAAAAAGTTACGATTAATCATGAATTTGCATATCATTATACGGAACGTTTATGGACTATTTTTTTAGCTGTAAATCGGCCATTTTGGCGGGAAATCATGTACACATACACACGTAGATTGGCTGGTACCCGATCGTAATGTTACACATCACATATATCAAATAGCTAATACCCGGAACGTAGTACCGGGAATCATGATAATACGTAGACAACATACATAACTAGAAACGCTTTTACGGTTTCTCGTTCATAAACCGAATTCCGCTTTGAATTATAGAAGATACAATATTAATCATGTCCAGTCGACTTTTCATTGTTATATCAACGTCTGAACTAATTAAAGAATCTTTAGATGTCAGATAACACTCGAAATTGACCCGACCTCTTTCCACACGGAATACACATAATGATAGTTTGTAGTCAGGTTGACTGCTTATAATGCAAAATACACACTAATAACAAGTTCTATAAAACGAACAATACACACTGATCGTTTCTTTAGTCCCCAATGTAAATGAAAGAAACAAAAACCATATTATACCATAAAAAGAAGAGGAGAAATTCGAACATTTCCGGATCTATTTCTGGCCAAAAGACCCCCTGCAAAGATTGCGTATGAAAAGATGAACCTCATGACTTAAAAGTCAGGCCTTAAAGCACTGCCTTTAAAAAAACAACTTCATTGTTCTTTGAATAATCGATTTCTGATTGGTCTAGACGAGAGGGTAACATTAAAAAAAATTGTCACTCGCTCAGCCATGTGATGAGTAAATTGACACCCTCGTCTTAGTCAATCAAAATAGGGCATTTTAACGTGAAGTATAATAAAATATAACATTACCTTCTCATTTGTTGTGTTAAGTTTGCTGCTTCTTCTAAAAGTCTGCTCTGTCTCTAAATAATAAAATATCATCACATTTACAGCTGTGTTTGTACAAACAAATAAATGAAAAAAAAACTCTCTAATCTGCTGCTATATTTAAACTATTTGAAAGAGCAATGTACTTTGAAACATAGATCAATGTCAAATGAACATACCATACAAAATTAATTTTGCAAAGGTAAATTCATGAAGAACCTCCATACCATTTTTTCAATCCTAAATTGTTATTGAACCTGTTCAAAATGCAATATTTAAAATTTGTCCACTGTCTCTCCTCCTGACAACACAAAGACTGCAGTTTACTTTGACTCTTGACTTTGAATGAATATAATTGAAACACTTCACAATAATTGAGATAAAGTATAAACTTACTTCAGTTTCTAACGAATCCTTCATTTGTTCCACTGATACTGGCAATAATCTAGTAGACTTGGCATGTTTACCTACTGTATCATACTGTTAATACAAAAGATAAAAACAGATTATGAAACATTTTCCAAAATATCTTAAATTCAAATTTTATTTCCTATCTTAGTATTTTTTATTTCTCTCTTATTTTAGTTTTTGTGTTAATCACTATAAATGTTTACTTTTGTTGCCATGCTGCTAGTTTGCAATTTCAAATGACTTAAACTCCAACAGTCATTACTGACATAAATTATGCATAGATAACATGAGTCAACATAACTTATAATGTATTCATCATGTTCATGCAGCCCTTTGCAAAACAGTAATAAATGAATCTCATATATTCAGAACCAAGTCTTTACAAATGAAAATATCTATTACACAGCATTAGAATTTTAAATGCTACAATAACATTGATGTTTTAATTGACCATACCAAATAAAGTGCACTGAGAAACTGTCTTTTAGGACAATGTAAAGATAATGTAAAACTTGCTCATATCCTGAGGATGTACATCTCTGAGGTGGGTCTCATTGGGGTCTAAGCGTGACGCGGGATTGCCGATTTTATGTAAGCATGACTCGTGAAAGTCAAATTATTGTGGAGTGATAACAGGAAATAAGGTCTTGCCGGACCCAGGAAATGACAAAAAAATGATAATTGCTCACGTACATAGTGTAAGCGGGATACGGGAATCTGACAAAACAGTAAGCATGATCCGGGATCGGAATCCCCAATGAGACCCCCTCTGAGGAGCCAAAAACTTCTACAATTAACTAACTTTTTTTCTTAACCTAATTTTTGGGTTTACAAGACTGTAACAAAATAATTAGTGAAGAAGAAAAAAATCATAACATGGTGCACTTTTTTTTTTGCTACGGCCCTTTGAAAATGCCCAATTTTGATGATTTTCCCATTTATCATTGATTTTTACCTATTTTTGGGTTATTATCATGAAAAAAATCACAGTTCCACAATTCAACTTATTTTCATACTTTCTATAAAGATGAAATGGACCAATCTGAAAAAAAATTACTTACAAAAACTTTAGACCTGTAGGTGTTAATATAAGAAAGTTTTATCCTATTTTGCCACTTTTTTGTGTATAATTTACCATGCTGTCCATTTTGTATTTTTTTTATTTTTCTCAGTTTAAGAACAAAAGGCATATTATTTCAACTTTTTTGTTATAAATGATTGAAAAAATACATATTTAAGAAAAATGAAAAGACCAAAATGATATGGGATGTACATGATTCTTGTAAAATAATTTTTTGTACCCCTCACCTATTTTCTCAAAATTTATGCTAAAAATACTGATTTGATTGGTCGTAAAATTTGAAAACTGGATTTCGCAAAAACCGTTCATTGCAAATGCACATTTTTTTCACAGATTTATGTTTGATTATAACATTATTAAAATTCTTTGATATTTTCCACTTCTATCACATGTTTTGGAAATAATTCAAAAATGAGATTTCAACAAGACTGAAAAGTCAGAAGAATACATCTTTAAAATTAAAGAATAAATCACCTCTGAATATAATTCCATTTCATCTTTTACATTTAGATAGACAACTTTTCCTTCTGTCCCTCTAGTGCTTATAAAATTTCCTTGAGGGACCCGTGTGTGGACCCTTTTTCTTTCAAAATCATATCCTGTATAAATATATAATTAGAAAATATAGTTTATTTCATTAATAACAATTTGATAATCTTTAAGAACTCATATCTTTTATTACCTTAATTTCTTAATATATATGCTTCAGCAGTCTTCCTCTGCATTTCCTAACATCTTTTTAACACTTTGAAATACAACAATGATGCCATTTAAATACATGAACATTAGTCACTTTTTCTGTTAGTTAAGTATTGTTCTTACAACATTTCAAAAATAAGTAACAACTCTTTTATGTATACAAGTCTAAAACAGAATTGAGTACCAAAAAATGTTATATGCTATAAGTTTTAGTAAATGCTACTTTATACAGAAGAATTGAGAATGAAAAAGGGAAATTTGTCAAAGAGACAACAACCCAACTAAAGAGCAGAAAACAACCAAAAGCCACCAATATGTCTTCAATACAGCAAAAAGTTTTGGCAAATATGTAGCAAAGGATTTCACAACAATGAAACGTCCTACAAAATCTATCCTTTTTAATTTGTCCTTAAATAGATCAAATAACCAGCATAGTTGAAATCTTTGCTCTCAACATATTTTTATGTTTTGTGGCTTGTCTGTAGAGACTCAGTAGTATAAAGATAAAGGCTTACAGAACCATCTGTTGAAACATGACTTTCTACAAGAATTTCAAATTGAAATTTTTACTCAACACACGAGAACGCCATCTTCGCTAGCCAAGGGTTACGATCCACTCCCGCTTGAGTGGATCTTAACCCTTGGCTAGCGAAGATGACAAGAACACATATCAAGGGTATCATTTGCTGAATGGGTCCAAGTGAATATCTTAACAAATTACTTCACACAATCAACCAACATTGAAAAAATGCCATGGGTACTGCTAAATATACAATTATAGAGTGTTTCAAATGTGGAAACTGTCAGTGATACTGTTCGGTCGTCATTAGGAACCTTAAGGTGTTACCTAACACTACAGGGAGATAACTCTGTAAAGTCACCTAACGTTTAAATTACTTTGCGTTGTAAATGTGTAAACGGAATATTAAGTTTCTCAATGATCAAAATTGGTGTTTGTCAACTGCTATATAACCAGTGTAATTTTTCTGACAAAACAGTTGATTAAAAAATTTTGAAATTTCTATATTTTTGGTAAAGAGTCAAAGTCAATAGTTTGTCAAAATTTTATTAAAATTAAACCAGCCAAATTAATTTTAGTGAAAGTGTTAGGTACCACCTTACTACAATGTTTATTACTGTTTAAACAGGTGTGTAGTTTAAGTCATTACATACATTTCTCGAAGAAGAAATTCCTCTGTAAGGTTATTACTAACAAAATTTGTCTTTTGGCTTTATTCCAATTTTTACTTTTAGAATAATAACACTGCAGTTGAAGTGTTTAATCTGACATGTCTGTTCATGTATAAGATAATACACAATTTGAAAGTAAACACTTATATACTGTTTATACTGATATTTTTCATTTATATATCAGGATCAATGTATCGTGTAGAGTCAACAGCAATGCTAATCAAAGAGCTGAATAGCTCAGAGGGGAAAGACGGCCCTTGTTTCTATTTAATTATGTTTTTGGAAAGGGGGGGTATCTTTTGATAGTTTTCATATGAAGAATGAAAAAGAAAACAGCTAGAACATGTAGAAAGGTTGACAATATTGAAATCAATTGTTGTTTATGTAATTTCATTTCCTTAGTTTAGGATTCAATTTGGACCAATGGAAGAGATCTGCATCTTATTAATCTAAACATTTGATTAAAGTTGATAGCTAATTATCTAAAACTCAACTGAATTCTGTCATTTCACAACAACTACAATATTTTTTGAAATCTTGATTGTGTACCACTGAACTGCAGGCTAGGGCCATTTTCGATTTTTTGTGACAGTACTCTTGGATTTTTAAGTTTTTTCTTTAGAAAGTGTGGACTGAAAAATCTATTCAGTTTTAAATTTCCATTGTTAAAGTTCCGAGTTACAACTCTCATCACAGGGAAACAGGTACTAATAAAAACAAGAGGCTCTCAAGGGCCTGAATCGCTCACCTTAATTTTTTTGGTTAAATCTCTCATCAATGATTATTTTGGCTTTTCAATTTATTTAAATGTTCTTTGAATCGTTCTATTTTCTTCAAAAGCAAAAAAAAATCATTTTCTCCTATGTTCTATTTTAGCCATAGGAGCTATGTTTCTTGACATACAAGGAAATGAAATATAAAATTTATACTAGATACTCTGAAACTCATTTAGCCTAAGTTTGGCTGAAATTGAAACAGCAGTTTCAAAGGAGAAGATTTTTTAAAGTAAGTCAACATGATGAACAAATTGTGAAAAAAAGTCTTTAAAGGGCAATAACTCCTTAAGGGGTCAATTGAAAATTTTGGTCAAATTGACTTATTTGTAGATCTTACTTTGCTTAACATTTTTGCTATAAAAAGTTTATCTGTATCTATAATAGTATTCAAGATAATAACCAACAAGAGGCTCTCAAGAGCCTGAATCGCTCACCTTAATTTTTTTGGTTAAATCTCTCATCAATGATTATTTTGGCTTTTCAATTTATTTAAATGTTCTTTGAATCGTCCTATTTTCTTCAAAAGCAAAAAAAAATCATTTTCTCCTATGTTCTATTTTAGCCATAGGAGCTTTGTTTCTTGACATACAAGGAATGAAATATAAAATTTATACTAGATACTCTGAAACTCATTTAGCCTAAGTTTGGCTGAAATTGATACAGCAGTTTCAAAGGAGAAGATTTTTTAAAGTAAGTCAACATGATGAACAAATTGTGAAAAAAGTCTTTAAAGGGCAATAACTCCTTAAGGGGTCAATTGACCATATTGGTCAAATTGACTTATTTGTAGATCTTACTTTGCTTTACATTTTTGCTATTAAAAGTTTATCTGTATCTATAATAGTATTCAAGATAATAACCAAAAACTGCAAAATTTCTTTAAAATCATCAATTCAGGGGCATTATACCTGAAAAACCAGTTACCCAATTCGGCTGAAAATTTCAGGACAGGTAGACCTTGACCTAATAAATACTTTAACATCTTGTCTTATTTGCTCTAAATGCTGGAGTTTTTGAGATATAAGCCAAAAACTGCATTTTACCCTGTGATCTATTTTTAGCCATGACGGCCATGTTTTTTGACGAAATAAAAAATAAAGCACAAACTTTTTTTTATACACCCTACTGATCATTCAGTTGAAGTTTGGTTGAATTAAGTTGAGTAGTTTTAGAGGAGAAGATTTTTTAAAGTTAGCAAATATGAAGCACAATTAAAAATTGTCATTAAAGGACAATAACCCCTTAAGGGGTCAATTGACAATTTTGGTCATATTAACTTATTTGTAGATCTTACTTTGCTGATCATTTTTGCTGTTTACAGTTTATCTTTATCTATAATAATATTCAAGATAATGACCAAAAACTGCAAAATTTCCTTAAAATTACCAATTAAGTGGCAGCAACCCAACAATTGGTTGTTTAATTCATCTGAAAATTTCAGGGCTGATAGATATTGACCTGATGGACATTTTAAACCCTGTCAGATTTGCTCTAAATGTTTTCGTTTTTGAGATATAAGCCAGAAACTGCATTTGACCCCTATGTTCTATTTTAAGTAACGGCGGCCATGTTTTTTGACGGATCAAAAATCAAAGCACACACTTTGTGCAGGATAATCTAAGGAACAATCATGCTAAGTTTTATCCAAATCCATTTAGTAGTTTCAGAGAAGAAGATTTTTTAAAGTTAGCAAATATGATGAACAAATTGTGAAAAATTGTCATTAAAGGACAATAACCCCTTAAGGGGTCAATTGACAATTTTGGTCATATTAACTTATTTGTAGATCTTATTTTGCTGATCATTTTTGCTGTTTACAGTTTATCTTTATCTATAATAATATTCAAGATAATGACCAAAAACTGCAAAATTTCCTTAAAATTACCAATTAAGTGGCAGCAACCCAACAATAGTTTGTTTGATTCATCTGAAAATTTCAGGGCTGATAGATCTTGACCTAATGAACATTTATACCCCAGGTCAGATTTGCTCTAAATGCTTTCGTTTTTGAGATATAAGCCAAAAACTGCATTTGACCCCTATGTTCTATTTTAAGTAACGGCGGCCATGTTTTTTGACGGATCAAAAATCAAAGCACACACTTTGTGCAAGATAATCTAAGGAACAATCATGCTAAGTTTTAACCAAATCCATTCAGTAGTTTCAGAGGAGAAGATTTTTTAAAGTTAGCAAATATGATGAACAAATTGTGAAAAATTGTCATTAAAGGACAATAACCCCTTAAGGGGTCAATTGACAATTTTGGTCATATTAACTAATTTGTAGATCTTACTTTGCTGATCATTTTTGCTGTTTACAGTTTATCTTTATCTATAATAATATTCAAGATAATGACCAAAAACTGCAAAATTTCCTTAAAATTACCAATTAAGTGGCAGCAACCCAACAATGGTTTGTTTGATTCATCTGAAAATTTCAGGGCTGATAGATCTTGACCTAATGAACATTTTTACCCCAGGTCAGATTTGCTCTAAATGCTTTCGTTTTTGAGATATAAGCCAAAAACTGCATTTGACTCCTATGTTCTATTTTAAGTAAGGGCGGCCATGTTTTTTGACGGATCAAATATCGAAGCGCACATTTTGTGCAGGATATACTAAGGAACAATCATGTTAAGTTTCATTCAAATCCATTCAGTGGTTTCAGAGGAGAAGATGTTTGAAAAATTGTTAACGACGACAGACGACGACGACGGACGCCAAGTGATGAGAAAAGCTCACATGGCCTTTTAGGCCAGGTGAGCTAAAAACAATATGAGTGAAGTAAACTGTGTGAAACTTGTTTCCAAATCTTAATTTTGAAATATTTGTAAATAATAAATATGTTTAAACTACAAAATGATTTTTTTTTTTTTTTTTTTTTACCATTACAGTGATTATGTGGGTACACAAAAATTTAGTTTTAATAGAAGACTACTAATCCAATGAAATGTCACATTTGAAGTGTTTAAATACATTAACTTTTATTTTAGTGGATAATTACTCATCAATTGAGGTGCTCCTGAATTGGAGGAAGATTCCCAGAATTTTTACAGAAAAAAGTGGTCTCACGAATTAGCGACAAGAAGAATTTTAGCGACAAGAAGCGACAAAAAGAATAACGTTTTTCTTGTCGCTAAATAGTCTTCTTGACGCTTCTTGACGCTTCTTGTCTCTGATTAGTGAGACCCGAAAAAAGTAATAAAATCGTTTCTTTCCCCTGTCTCATGTAACCCCACGATTTTTGTTTATTTTGAAAGTTGATGACCTACAAATTAAAGTATTGTATGTTGATGTTTAAATCATCTACAGTAAACAATATTATGTTTAGATTTAACAAATACAAATTTGTAATTAGTGCAGGATCTCTAAGAATGATTTAAATAACCAGTGAACTGGTGAAGGATATCCCTGCTTCTTCCAAGAATGACGTCACTATAAAATACAATGTAGGTTGGATATATTTAGAATATCTTGTCATACTAATTTTTCCGGATTGTAAAATAAACGTAAATAATGTAAAGGAGAGTTCAAGATACGATAATTTCGTGAGAAACAGAAGGGAAATGTGTAAAAAAGTGTTTAAAGTCAAACTATTCATTTCTGGGTCTCCTTCTCATCAATCTAAGTAAGATTTGTTGGGGGGGGGGGGTTTTCCACACTATAACATGTATAAAAACAAAATGAATGATGTGAGGGAGTGTCACTCTGGTCAACCCCATAGGGGATTGATGGCTTGAAGCCGTCTTTCCCCAAAAAGCATATATTACAGTTTCTTCTTCTGAAAATCATGTAATCAGATCAGTAGGCCAACAAATTTTAACCTAACATTATATTCTAAGTTGTAATTTAAATGTCATTTATACTGCATGATATGGTACCAATTTCTTCTACATAATGCCTTCTTTAACTGTATGTGCTTAGTAATATTTGACAAGTCTAGCCCATTGACAACTGATTTTTTACAATTTGGTCATGGTCTAGGGGAGGGTTGCATGCTCACAAATACTTTAACCCTGCATCATTCTTTTGATACAGTATTTAGCCAGGAGCCTTAAAATGAGTGATTGTCATTTGTTGCTGATTAACATAATTGCTCTTAGTTTTTAGCTTTCATCATTGATCAGGTTGTTAGCTTTAATTTTTAAATGATTTAACATTTTGTGACACCAGGGCCGTACTACACAGTTTGGTTTTTGCTCATTACTCATGGTTTGTAGGGCATACAAGGCATACAGTCTTCACAAAATCTTTCAGTCAACGATCAAATTTGACTATAAACACATTTGCTACTTCTCTGCTAAGCATGTGGAGTAAGAGCAAAGACTGGGTTTGTTTGGAAACATAATAATGTATCAGTCGGGTTTACATATTTCCTGTAGACTGTTACCTTGTAAACTAGCACATTACAATTTTGACTTAGCTAGTCGTTTGTATTCAGTAGGGTTCATATCACATTAACATGTTCTTGTCCTGATTTGCATGTTATATTTTGCCACTGGATGTTAAACACCATACAATCATTATCTATGAAAGTCATTGAAGCCAAAAATAAGATTTTTTTAGTCTCATTATTTTTATATAAAAATTCTAAAAACCTTGCAATAAAAACATTAGATTTCAGTTAAAATATGGAGAGTTAAGCTCTCCAACAAACTTTTTATTTTCTAGTGAATGTCATACTAATATGATTAACTTAATAACCATCGTCAACTTGATCATGTACATCATCTAAGTGACTGTGAAGTGTTCTGTTTCTTAAATTCACAATTTTATCAGCTGTTGTTGGTGAAGATGGCGGTGTGATGTCATCAGCATCCATATCTGGAAGTCTGGAAAATCCATTCACTCTCTGGCGCTTACTCTGTGGACCTACAAAAATGTATCAATCAGCAAAAGAACACTTTCAATTAGCTTACATTATTCTCGAGTAAAAATATAGAAATATATATAATTTTATCTCATCTTGCCTTTCTTTTGTAAAACTGATAAAATTGACAGAATACATGGGTTTTTATTCTTGTCTTTTTAATATCTCAGTGTCAGCCTGTCAGCATCAAAGCCAGGCAGCCTGACAGTTTGTATTTCTGTCAGTCTCTCTGTTGTGTTGTTTATTCAAATTGTGATGTGCATGACAAATTTTTATCCTCTCTGTTGAGAACAGTTGGATAATTTTCAGTATTTTAAACAGCTGGATCTCTCATTAACTGAGGAAAATAGTAGTATAACTTAACCTGAATAAAGAACATTATTGTCATTATCCTTTTAAATATTGACACAGTTTTTGTTGCTCACAACATCATATTGATATTTTTTTTATATAAAGTACCTATATCTAGCATATCAGCAGTCTGGTTATTTTCTTCTCCTGTGTGTCCATTTTCATTGCTGCGTATCCTTTTGTCCCTCCTACCTGTTTTGCATGGTGTATCAGAGTCATTCCGCACCCTTTGCTTTATCACAGAGCCATCAGACAAGTCAAGAGGACTATCTAATGGAGTCATAAGACTGTCATTCAACTCATCTAAAAGACTACTTTTTCGAACAGGTGTACAGAAATTAAGAGAGCGTTTTGGCTTTGGTGGTGAAGGTTCTGGTCCAGCTAAAAATAGAAAGTAAAAGATTTAATCATTCTGGAATTTTTGCTGATGTGTGCAAATAATTCTTGAGCAAAATACTCTATAATGATTTGGACACTATTGCTTTTCTATTTTTATGTTAAAAAATAATTCTTTCAATAATTTAAATTAAGATTGATGTAATAAAAAGAATAAAACACATATAATATATATTTTAACAATTGAATAGTCTGCATTTTTGTTTTATTTCACATATCAATAAAATACAATGTACATCATCCCTTTCTGTACAGTAGCCAACTGTGCTTTGGTTTTGTCATGATGTAATTCAGTGGTTGTTGTTAGTTGATGTGATACATTTTTGTTTTTCGTTCATTTTTGTACATAAATTAGGCCGTTAGTCTTCTTGTTTGAATTGTTTTAAATTTGTCATTTTGGTGCCTATAATAACTGATTATGCAGTATGGGCTTTGATCATTGTAGACGCCATACAGTGATCTATAGTTGCTACTTTCTGTGTCATTTGGTCTCTTGTGGATTTGTCTTATTGGCAAACATACAACATCTTTTTTTTATACATGTAATTAATGATAAATTTTGTCAGTTTATATATTTGTAGTAACACGATAAAACTGTTTATATTTCCTAAATAACTATATAGTCCAGTCCAACTAAGATTTAACCTCAAACTAATTGCAACAGAAAATGTTTTAGTTCTAATCTATAGTATTATGCCCTTTAAATACACAGAAAAAAGTCCCATAAAATCTAACTTGCAGAAATCTCAAAATCAGCACTTTTAATTTCCTATGGAAATTAACATTGGAAGGGTAGATAACTCTTACAAAAATTAGTCTTTTTTGGTCAGTTTTTGGTTGTTTTTCTTGAAATTTATGTACAGTATGATACTTTGATGGGGTTATACGTTTGTATCTGACTGACATATGTAATCTTCTGCTCATGAAATGTACAAAACCGAAGTGGTATGGGTAGTTTTTTATTTTTTCGTGCATTTTTCATTAAAGAATTGGCAAATTTGAAGCTTTGTAACTATTTTGAAAAAATAATGTGAAAATTTGGTAAAGTTTATATCTATATATTATATTATTTCAGCAACTTACTTATCTAAAGAAACTTTAAACCACAAAAAGAAGAATACATGCTTAATTATTTTTTATTAAATTTGAGATTCTTTACCTTGACATGTTGAAAAATTCAATAAATGGTAAACTAATGAATTACAAAATCTAGATTATAGCTTGATAAAATATATGAAAACACCTTAAGAGTTGTTTATTATACTGTAAAGACTGCTAAAAAATCAAGAATCAATACATTCTGATGAATAGAAGCGGTAAAGTTATAATTTTGTATCAATTTTTATTGATATTGCTGCCTTTTTTGCAAGAGTTATCTCCCTCTTTAATACAAATCTCCATAGGAATTTTAAATGGTGATTTTTTTAGTCTTCCTCAAGTTAGATTTTACGGGACTTTTTTCTGTGTATATTTGGGGTATAATGCTTAAGATTAAAACTTAAAAATCTTCTGTTGCAATTACTTTTAGGTTATGGTCAAATTTATGCTAGATTGACTGGATTAATAATTTACCATTTGTAACATTGATTTATATGCTGTGAATTTTTTAACAATCCACTGACCAAGTTAGATTATTTATGGATAATGGCAGGGCATGCAGGTGTTGTTTAAAAATTTAATTATAATTTCTACTTGAGAGTTGTACAGTACATGTACAGATCAGGGTGCAGTGCAATAATTTAGTAATAATAGTAATAATTTACTATTTACAAGAATAAATACTTGGAAGAGAAATTTCATTATATGACATAAATGCTTATGACTGCAAAACATTTGATTTTAATAAAGTTCATCTGTTCATGTATCTTCTTTCAAAGGTATGATATTGATAAGTAGTAGTACACAGTGATCGATCAGACAGCTGTATTAGCCCTGGATTCTAAGATGGCGTTGAAGTGAACAGACGTGTATTTTTTAGGAGAAGGAAAAAGTCCATTTCATAATGTTATAGTGAGTTTTTGATGTTAAAAAAACGGTAAAATGGATATTAGCTAATTATCGAGTCATTAATGATAAAAACAATTTGAAATTATTGAATTTTGAGGTGAATTAAAGACATCCTGAGAAAACAAACATCTACAAGTGATTAGTGCTCACTATTACAACTGACCTTTACCTGTCGGACAATCCATACGATAACAAAAACATAAACATTACACTCAACAATCTAAGTGTTTACAATTATTATATCGTACAATATATGCACGTGTATCAACGAGTGCTCCAGAAAACATCTATATTATTTCACAAACAATCCAACTGACTATAATTGTACCTTTCGTACATTGTGAATATAACATAATTGAAAACCATGACAGGTGGTGGAAGGCACGGCAGGGGTCGCGGTAGTGGTAAAGGGAGGGGTGGTTTCAAACCCAACCAGTCAGCCACTAGAACATCACAGAGAAACCGATCCGTATCCGCGGCCAAACGCCAGCATATAAGTGACTCTGATTCCAATGTGTCTGAAATTGCAGACTTTATTCAATCTGTGTCAAAAGATGACAATTCCATCAAGGTTCTTGTAGATGAACTGCTAAAAAATCAAAATATTCGAAATTGCCTAATAGATGTTTTCAGATCAGATGTTTTTGACGAACTTCAAAACCATATTAATACACTTGAACTCCGCTTAGATGATATGGAACAGTATTCCAGAAGAACTTGTTTAAAAATGAGCGGTATTCCAGAACCTGAAAAAGCCACCTTTGATGAAGATACAGACTCTAAAGTTCTGTCCGTCATAAACAAAATGATAATCAAACCCCATGACAGAAAATTGTCTCTTCGTGATATAGGCCGCACACATCGTATTGGCGAAAGAAAAAAGGGAAAAACTCGAGATATCATAATTCGCTTTATATCATACCGAGATAGAGCATTGGTGTACAGTAACAAAAAGAACTTGAAGATGGTCAATGATGAGCAAGATAATGTTAAAAAAAGAATATATGTCAACGAGGCTCTAACATTAAAGCGTGCGACTCTATTTCGAAAAGCAAGACAACTGAAACACGACAAGCTCATAAACAGCTGCTGGACTCATGATGGGAAAATTCTAGTACGGAACTTAACCCAAGACCAGACATTTCAAATTAAAACTGAGAAAGATCTTACTCAGTTCCTTAAACTAAAGATTTCTTCCGACGTCCCAGAGACTGATCACCAAGCTAGAACACCACGTCCAGCCTATGCAAAAAGTTCTAAGTCCTTAAGTGTCAGCGCAAACATATTTCGACCGTTAGCAGGACTGACGTCAACACCTGTAACCAACGAGGTCCCATTGAGAGCCCGCTCATCATCAGCTAACTCTATTACAAGTTATTAAAAACAATCTGTACATAATATTTCAAAGACAATCTTAATTATATTATATCTAATGCTAATCTAACTACATAAATTCTATACATATGTTAATCAAGGCAAACTCCACAATTAAATTTCTTTTTTTTCCCTTAATCCATTTTTACAAATTGAGTTATTCCTCTTTGTACTAGTTTCGGCAAAATATCAAATTTCCAGTTCGATGAGTCTTTTCATACCGTCATTTGGATCTAAAATTTATTCTAGACTGAAATCAAAACAATTCCATTGGCATACTTTCCCCTTTTTTTATCATCGAACATCATAACACACATACAATAACTTAATGTACAATCCTTTTCCTATTTATCCCTAGCTGCATGTACCTCTAGACATGACCCAGTTTATAAAACTCCAACATGTCTGGTTTTTGGTGTGTTACATGTATGCAGTGAGTACTCCCCCTTCTCCTTTTCTCCTTCAATCATTTTTTATTTTATTGAGAACTAATAAATGCTGGATTTTATCCATTCAAATACCAGCACAGAGTGGTTATGGTTGTAGACTTATGCTGTCAAACAGTATGTATAATATTAATGTGACAAACTTTATGGGCATTATCCAAATAATTTGTAGTATGCTTACTAACTCATTTATTAGTGATCATGGATAATACTCTATTACCACTTTATAATGTCCATATTGATGATAAACCTAGTATCAGAACTGTATATATCTCCAACTTATTTTTTAGTCTTATTATTGTATTAATCTTACTACAAAGTAATGACATTGAACAAAATCCTGGACCAAACTCATCAAGATATAGCTATCAAAATATTCAAATAGCTGGTATTAATGTTAATTCCTAACGTTATAAAACTGATTTAATTCATTCAGAACTAGGTGAATGTGATGTGATTTGTGTATCTGAAACAAAACTGAAAGCAAATGTTGGAAGCACTGATTTGGTAATGCCAAATTTTCATAATCCTGACTTATTCAGAAAAGACAGGTTAACTGACGGTGGAGGAGGAATTTTGATCTATGTAAGAGACAGTCTCCATTGTAAACGCCGTAGTGACTTAGAAATAGCTGAATTAGAATCAGTTTGTGTTGAAATTACAACAAAAACTGGTAGATTCTTAGTTGTATGTTTTTATAGACCTCCAAATGCACCAGTCACATCACTTGACCATTTTGAAAATTTATTAGATAATGTAATAGATACTGATAAAAATGTAATATTGCTTGGTGATTTAAACATTGACTTACTAAAAGCAAGTCCGACTAGTAGGATATCAAGAATCTGTGAAAGATATGGCATAGAAAATGTTGTTAAGGAACCTACTCGAATAACCTCCTCAACTGCAACACTCTTAGACCCTATATATATGAATAATCTTAGTTTATTAAGAAATAGTATGGTACTACCAAGTTTTTGTAGCGACCACTCTCCAACACTTATTGAGATTAATTTTTCCTCTGCTAGACAAAAAGCTTATTCAAAAGTAGTTTATGACTATGAGAGTGGTGACTATGCATCAGCAAACATGTATTTACAAAGAATAAACTGGTGTGAATGCTTTAAAAATGTTCATGACATTAATAAGATAAATGGTCTAATTAACCAAGAAGTTCATCATGTCATGGACACATATATTCCCCAAAAAAAAGTATTGGTGAGACCCAGGGACAAACCTTGGATCACAACCAGTATTAAAGTTAAAATGCGAAAGCGTAACCGTGCTTACAAAAAAGCTAAATCAAGAAATTTAATTTCAGACTGGAAAAAATTTAAAGAACTTAGAAATGAAGTGATTGATCTAGTAAGAGAAGCTAAACGTCAATACCTGATTAACTTGCATAATTCCCTAGTCGATAAATCAATCCCACCAGGGAAGTGGTGGAGAATAGCTAAGAGTGTTTGCAAATTTAAAAATAAAGAGAGTCAAAATTCTCCCATTAAGGTAAATGGAGAGATTCTTATTCACCCCATTGAGAAAGCAACAGCCATAAATGATTATTTTTGCTCAATATCTAGATTTGACACAGAACCTCAATTGCCTAATGTCCCACCTTTGTCACCATATGAGCTGTCTGACATAGTGATTACAGAGCAGGATGTAATTGACCATTTCCAAATTTTAAATATTAACAAACCAGCTGGACCTGACAAGCTACCTCCAAAATTTCTTAAGGCAATTTTCCCATCACTGGTTACACCTCTAACATTCATATTTAATAAAAGCTTACAATCAGGAACAGTTCCCAGTGATTGGAAATTGGCAAATGTATCAGCTATCTACAAGGGTAAAGGAGATCAGGACAATGTTTCAAACTACAGACCTATCTCTGTTACTAATTGTTTTAGCAAAATATTGGAGAAAATTATTTTTAAGTATTTACATAATTATATACATGATCATGCAATATTAACTGATCAACAGTCCGGGTTCCGAAACAAGGACTCTACTATAAATCAGTTACTTTTATTATATGATGAGATTGTAAAAAATCTTGACAAAGGGAAAGATGTCAGATTTATTTTTTGTGATTTGTCAAAGGCATTTGATCGTGTATGGCACATGGGACTTCTATATAAGTTAAGAAAATATGGAATAAAGGGTAATTTGCTTAACTGGTTCAAAAGTTATCTTTCTGATAGACAACAAAGGGTTGGAGTAAATGGTTTTTTTTCTAACTGGAATACTGTCAAGGCAGGAGTCCCTCAAGGATCCATCTTGGGCCCTTTTCTGTTTTTATTGTTTGTGAATGATATAGTAGATGCGGTTACAAACAAAATAAAACTGTTTGCAGATGATACTTGTCTATATTGTGTTGTACATGATGAGAGATCAGCAGCTGAATCCTTGGGTCAAGATCTAGAATCATTAGATCAATGGGCAGGGGAATGGGGTGTAACCTTCAATGCAGACAAAACCAAATCTATGTATTTTACGAGAAAAAGAAATATTGATGTCACATCACTATGCATGAATGATGCACCTCTAGAAAATGTCTCAGAACATAAACATCTTGGTATAACCTTATCTTCTAATGCCAAATGGTCTAGTCACATACAGGATATTTATTCAAAAGCTTGTAAACGTCTTAAGATTATGAGATATTTAAAACATAAGATTGATAGACAGTCTCTTGAAAGACTTTATATTGCATTTATAAGGCCTATTTTAGAATATGGGAACATAATTTGGGACAACTGCACACAAGAAGAATCAGATCTAATTGAGTCTGTACAACAAGCTGCTGCCAGAATTGTAACTGGGCTTCGAAAGGGAACTCCTAGATGGAAATTATATAAGGAATTAGGTTGGGATTCCCTCCAGAATAGACGTCAGAAAAACAAATTATTGTTTCTTCATAAAACTATTTCTGGAGATATTCCTAATTATATTGCTGCTGATATCTTGTCATGTACAAACACTAATGACCAGTATGGTCTGAGAAAAAAAAGGGAATTTAAAACTCCTCAGTGTCGAACCACAGCCTATAAAAACAGTTTTATTCCACATACTCTTGAAAAGTGGAATTCACTTGATGGAGAAGTTAAAAATATTTTAAGCTTCACAGGATTTAAAAGAAAACTGAATGAGGACATAAGTCCTTGTCCTGTTTTCTTTTCCACTGGTTCACGTAAAGTTAATATAATCCACTGCCAATTAAGAAATGAGGCTAGTGATCTAAAAGATCATCTCTTCTTTGATCATTTGTCGGACAGCTCTATGTGTGCATGTGGAGATCCAGTAGAAGATAATTTTCATTTCTTTTATGTTTGTCCATTTTACATTTATCAGAGATATGAGCTCTTTCGAAAAATAAGTAACTTTAAAAATGTCAATCTTGATGTCCTACTACAGGGTTGCTCAGACTTAAATATTGATGAAAACACAGAGATATTTACATATGTACAACAATATATTCATGAAACTGGAAGATTTTTATAATAATTCATGTGATATTATACTGTTTAGAAACCAGCCTATAACCACAGTGTACCACTCTTTAGTCTTAATTAAAGACAAACCTAACTTTTAACACAAAAAACAACCAATTGTGTTTAGCATCTTTTTGCAAATAAATTTATATATATTTTATTATATTTTTTGTATTAGTAATTATATTTTCAAAAATCAAGAAATTAATAGTCATGTAATAAGATGGTAGACTAAATTATTTATGTATTGCAAAAAAGGGCCAATCAATTTTTTTATTCATATAAATAGAACAACTTTGTTGCAGTGAGCTTGTGAATTTGAGTAAAAATCACTTTATGATCTATTTGATTCCTAACCAACAGTTATTGTTTTGGTACAAAATTCGATATCACCTTCAGTAGGTCTTGCTTTAACTTTGTTAACATAGTTATTTATATATGTATACACAAAAAATACTTCAAGAAGTGGAGGAACGGCCTCCCTGACTCACTGCAACAACGTATGATCTATTAACTTATCAGAAAATTATATACTATCATGCATGTTATTCAATCCATCTTGTATGGGAAAGGATTTGTATAGGCACTGCCTTTTGTCCGATCCCTTTGTTTAAATGTACATTTGATATTTGAACAATAAAATATTTTGAATTGAATTGAATTGAATTGAATTGGATTCTAGTTAAGGTTCATGTGGACCCTATGGCTAAAATGGCCATATTTTCACCTCAAATTTTTGTCTGAGTACAGGCAAACCTGTGCATCTGGAAAAGTTTTAAGGCATAGCATGCCCTAGATAAATAAAATTCAAAAGACATGTATGATTTAGAAAATTCATAACTTAACTGGATTTTGCCGTACACTTTTTTTCGTCTCTGCAGAAGATGATAAAATTAACAAACAGTTGAGTTTACCTTGATATGGTCCACTCAGGTACACAGTTTAAATAACCAATTATTGTCAGGTATCTATTGTCCATCTAATGTCCATGTCAATTAAAAATGCTCACTTTAATTTTTTACCTGTGGGGAAGTTCTCAAACCTGTTTCCCAACTTAGTTTATTTTAGCACCTTCTGGAGGAAGGAAAAAAAGTGCACGGCAAAATCCTGGTAAGTTTTTATTTTTCTAAAACATAAAACATACTTATAATTCATTTATCTGGGGCATGCTATGCCTGAATTTTTTTACAGATGCGCAGGTTTGTCTGTACTCAGAGAAAATTTTGAGGTGAAAATACGGCCATTTTAGCCATAGGGTCCACATGAACCTTAAATGTGCACAGTATTGGTATACCAGTATTTAAGTCAACAACTACAGGAGATAACCTATTTAAATATTGTGGACCTTTTGAGTCCAATGGCAAATTTTATAAAAAAATATTATTTCAAAGAAATTTATCATTGTTTATGGAAATAACATAAATTAGCTTACGCCCATCAAAATTGTCCATGGCATCAAGTTCATCTGCATATTGCAGATCGAAATCTTCTTCCTCCATCTTTTAACTTAATTCAAATTCAGATCATTTATTGATTACGACATATCTTATTATTTTTCATAAACAAAAAACATTTCTTTATACTTTCCCGCGTAATTTTCGATGTATATTTTAAACTTAACTTTACTTGAAAAATATTGGTTTGTTAAAGCGCATCAAAGACCTATAATTTATTTTAAAAACAAGTCCAATCCGGACAAACATGGAACTGATTCCGAATAGTTTACATTGATTTAAGAAAAAAAAATAAAAATGTTTGTTTTATATGAATTTTAGAATGGAAGATTTGTGCATTTGACTGTGAAAGTAAAAAAAATCAAAATTACAGAATTCCGTGGAAAGTTCAAAATGAAAAGTCCGTATAATCAAATGACAAAATCAAAAGCTCAAACACATTAAACGTGTGGAGATAATCAACAGTCATTATCCTCAGACTTTGTACATCGCATTTGCGTGTAAAGAAAATGGTGGATTAACCCTGTTTTTATAGCTAACGTCTTGTATGACAGTCCCATAAAATTACATAATATTGACACTAAACAATTTGCAAACAAAAAAACTTTAGACATATTTATGATCATAAGTAAAAAAGTCAAAAATAGGGATACGGGCGCTCAATTACTATAAATAAGTGATTAACTATTATGCCAAAAACAAAAACCCAAAAAGGCATTTAGGCAAAAGAACACACAAAAAAACCGAAAGCATGACTAGGAATCGACTAGAATACAAAAATATATCTGCCCATAACACAGTGACGGGATGTATAATTTCCGAGCCACGTCAAAGGGATATTACAAAAAATAACTTAACAGTAAATGTTACAATTTACAAAGACAAATAAAAGAACGCAGTTAAGAAATGCATTAAGTTACAGCAAAAACAAAGCCGTGGAAAAATGAAATTAAAAGATGCAGAGACATGTATAATTGTTCCGGACCATATGAGTATTTGGACCATGCGGGTATGGTCATGACCGTATGCGTATACTCATATGGTCCGACCATACGCGTATGGTCCGACTGTACGCGTATGGTCGGACCATATGAGTATAATACTCGTTTGGTTATTAACGGGCCGGACCATATGAGTATTTGGACCATATAGGTATATGTATTTTTTCAAGATTTTTTTGGAATTTAATTTTTTAGTCGACATATTGCCAATTACTCGTAATAACTAATCGGTAATGACCATCGGTATAAAATGTGTTTACTTTAAATTTGACAATTAAGTAAAATTAACTATGTGAAACTTCTTATTTTTATTTAGCTTATCTTTTTATTATAATATAATGATAGAATTACCTATATGATAGCGTATTTTGAATGAGCGGTCATACCATATGAAGAGTTTAGAAGTATTAAAAGTAAACTGTAACAGAGTGTTAATTACCCCGACCATACGCGTATGGTCGGACCATATGAGTATATACCCATATGGTCATGACCATACGCGTATGGTCTAAATACTCATATGGTCCGGAACATAATCAAGTAGTCTCTGATTAGTAAATTATTCAGTGGAAACTATCATTATGCTTTGACAATAATGTCTTAATAAATTCACACGGGCTTACGCTATCATGGTGTATCAAATACATATATACCACTGGCCGTGTCTTTGGCGTAAAACCCACTGACGCAATGATAAAAACCCTCAAAACAAAATAAGACAATTATTTTTTAAATACAAAACGTAACAAGCCCACTAATTGTGATTTTCCGGCTTGGGACGATCATGTACGCAGATCTATAATTCTTATAAATCGGTTGAAAACCCAAAACTAATTTTCATAATGGAAATTTAGGCGATAGCAAATAAACTCATCATAGATACCAGTACTAAATTTTGTGTATACGTCAGTCGTCTACAAAAGACTCAGCAGTGACGCTTGAATCCAAAAAAAGATAAAAATACCAAAAAAAGTTAAAAATGCCAAAATAAGTACAAAGTTGAAGAGCATTGAGGACCAATATTCCTAAAAGTTTTGCCAGCTTAGGTAATCTATGACTGAGGTAGAAAAGCCTTAGTATTTCAAAAATTCTAAATTTTGTAAACAGTTAACTTAAAAAATATAACCATATCAATGACAATTCATGTCAGCACAACAGTGCTGACTACTGGGCTGGTGATACCCTCAGGGAAATAAATCTCCACCAGCAGTGGCATCAACCCAGTGGTAGTAAATAAACTCATCATAGATACCAGGACTAAACTTTGTATATACGCCAGACGCGCGTTTTGTCTACAAAAGACTCATCAGTGACGCTCGAATAAAAAAAAAAAGAGTTAATAATGCCAATAAAGTACGAAGTTGAAGAGCATTGAGGACAATTATTCCTAAAAGTTTTGACAAATAGAGCTAAGGCAATCTATGCAATACATCAGATGATGACCTCACGGTCATTTCGATGTATAAAAAAATCCGGCACATCTAAAGATTGAGCAGCATGAACCACACAAAAACGGGTTATGAATTATTAAACATCGAAACGATAAATATTTGATTATTTTCAATGTACCATAATTGTTTCTTTTCAGTTTATTTAATAGAGCCGATAAAACGTCGGTTTATAAGACATGAGATTGCTACCACAAATGAAATATCTCTGTGTAATCTGTGGCATTTATGACTATGTAATTATTACTGTTAATAAACTTTTTTATTGTCGTAATCTGATCTTATTGTTTTCAAACATAATCTGAGAACTACATATTTAGAACTTGATTTTAACTAGTCTTTACGTTTCAAGGTTTAGAAAAACGTGTGTTACTTCTCTTTGCCCAACTAATCATAAAAAAAGGTAAGAGGTTATGACAAAATCAAAATCCACGAATACAAAAACTACAAAGAAAAAGCTCTAAACAGAAAGCAGAATATATAAAAAAAAAAAAAAAATCCACCAAGACTTGGAAGGGTAAGCCGCGTGATTCCTGCTCAATAGTGTGTCGCATTATACAATGTCACAATCGAAGAGAACTTAGGATCGCAGTTACAACAAATAGAAAATATTCGTGGTCATCTGTAACTGAAGTGACCAAACTATATTTGCAGACTTCGTTATGATTTTGTAGTCTTTAAAATAGCTGTTATGTTGTCGGATTTCCTCAAATCATGCGTGCCCCTCGTTATATCTTTATTTTTGGCACAACATTTGTTTTATCAACATCGAAGCCACGGGAAATTTTTGTAGCTTTATTGGTACAAAAATAATCATTTTATTTAGTACCAGAAACTGTACATAACTTAGAAAGCAAAGAAGTAGCATGTGTAGACATTTTATATCGGCTTTCCGATTAAGGTTTTGCCATCCAAATGAGTTTTATTGTGCAATTCTATTCTCAGTAGAACGCAATCGAAACTTTACTGACGATTTCGTAAAGGCTTGCATGGCTTGCACATACATACAATACACATTGATAATGAGAATAATTTCGGCAACTTTGTGGTGATAAAACTTTTCAAAGATCTTTGATCTTAAAGTTCAGTTCAATTTGCATACAGATAGTGCTTGAAATCGTCATAACTGAGTATCTTATTCATGTGACATTTTTCAGAAAGAATCTAACTCATTCTATAGCATATTTTCTGTACTTTCTGCTTTGCCCAGCTGTCCTAAAGTCGTACATTGCAATTTTCGTTAAATTAAAACCAATTAAACGAAAAGATTAAGAACGAATATAATGCAAGAATTAAACACAATATTAAAGTTTTCTTCTTGAATGATAGATATTTGGTTAAAAGTGAATAAAAGGTAAAATATGAAGCACGGAGTTTCTTTTTGACAACATTTTGTCGAATTTGGAGAGACTTTTTCAACATATTGTCGCCATTCCCATGAGAACGAACTATGCACCCCTCCTTGTCGAACGTTTCTCATTTTCCTATCAGTCGGAGTTCCTTCAGACACTTATCAAAAAGAAGAAGACCAAAGAAGCCAGATAATTTAAGTTCACATTCAGATATATTAATTATTATGATTTCTATTAAATGTTCAAACGTTTCTGATTGGGTTCCTTTGATATATCCCTGGAGCTGTCAATTAAAGAAACAATAGTCGCGACTTCCTCGGTCTTATTTTTAGACTCAAACCTCGAACTTGACATGACGATCACCTCACTATCAGAATCTGTGTCAAACGAGACGATTTTAATTTTGAAATTATCAATTCCCCCCACATTAATAGCAATAATCAAATTCGCATGCAAATGGGATATACATTCCCAACTCATTCGGTATTTAAGAGCTTGCAGCCACTACTCAGCTTAATTGGTTCCAGTGTCTGAACTTAAAGTTAATGAACTCAGGGGTATGTCAAATAACGTCTCGTACTTTTTTTCTCATCAAAAGTTCATTGTAAGAAACCAATATTTTACTGATAAATATTCCATATCAACATCATATATAATACACAATGGTCTTAAGTCTAGATTTAAGGTACTGACTTTGTTTATCATCTTAATTACGTGTTATAGTTTTCTTGTATTTGTATTTGTAAATTATTACTTATACTGTTTAGTTTACTTTTTTAATATCCATCTGACGGGTACTTATACATAATATTTGTGTCATTTTGGTCTTTTGTGGATATAGTTGTCTCATTCGCAATCATACCACATCTTCTTTTTATATATTGTGTTATTGTGATATGATAAACAGTACTCTAGCTTATAACGTACAGTAGCACCATTATAACAAGTATATCCTTGAAGGTGACAAAAATAATATAGGAACAAAACCAGAAATCAGTTTTATAATTGAAGTTTAAAAGCTTCAGACAAGTTTACTATCAACGCATTTTTTTTTTTAGTTCTTTTCTATTTTTAGTGTTGAAGCCCGTTCCATAAACCATAAAAAAACATGGCACATTTGTAACGAACCTTGTATATATCAAAATAGAAAGTTTTATCTAGCCTACTCATAACAATTCCGTCTTCAACGATAGACAGATGTTTTTTCCCCTCAAAATTGCGAGCTCTAATCGACCTAGTTTAAAACAGTTGTGACTAATCATTACCGGAATGGTAAAAGATCTAAATTATCCAAATATCAAAAAGCCACTGAAATAAAATAATAACTGGAGAGGTTCTTACATAAACATGTGCCGACTACAACTCCCATTTTCAATGAGGACTAATTAACTTCAAAAAGGAGGGCTCAATTTCCCATAATTTTTGCTTTAAATGTCGTGCACCTAGTCAGGAACATGACAGTTGTTATTTAAAAGTTCGTTTCTACGATTGTTGCATTTTCGTTTCTCTTTTGGGTTGCATTTCAATGTTTCTGTTGTTTCGTTGTTTTCCACTAATAGATGATTTGTTTCCCTCAGTTTTAGGTTGTAACCCTGATTTGTTGTCTCTCACTCGATTTGACTTTCGAACAGCGGTATGCTTCTGTTGCCTTTATTTACATACAACAAACAATAAAATTCGCAATGGAAAATACTTTACCGTTAAGTGATGATATAAAGAATATTGAACACTTACGAACTTAATATTGTGGTTAACTTTTATAGTTAGTTATCAAAGGTACCAGGATTATAATTTAATAAAACAGACGCGCGTCTCATCAGTGACGCTTATACCATAATAGTTATGAAGCCAAACAAGTACAAAATTGAAGAGCATTGAGGACCCCAAAAAGCATTGGGGACCCCAAATTCCTAAAATTCGTGCCAAATACGGCTAAGGTAATCACTTCATGGAATAAGAAAATCCTTGGTTTTTCCTTAAATTCAAAGTTTTGTCAATAGGAAATTATAAAAATGACCATATAATTGATATTCATGTCAACGATGAAGTGCTGACTACTGGGCTGATGATACCCTTGGGGGACGAAACATCCACCAGCAGTGGCATCGATCCAGTGGTGTAAATAGTTATCAAAGGTACCAAGATTGTAATTTAATACGCCAGACGCGCGTTTCGTCTACACAAGACTGATTTCGTCTACATAAGACGCATCAAAAATTGTGACTTGGACGGAGAGTTGTCTCATTTTCACTCACACCACATTTTCTGATATCTACCTACAAAAGAATGTCCGTATTTCTAAAAGCGACCTCGAAGTACACATTCATCATGACAACTAAGATCGGCAGCTAGTATCTACAGATGATTGCACACAGTAGCATCATACACGCAGGCAGACATGATCCTGAGTAGCTTGTCTTAGGGAGGGATAAATCCTACTTTGTAAAGGATCACTCTGATTCAAACAAAAAATTATATGAAACTGACATTATCAAGATGCTTTATTTCTTGATTGACAACATATTTGTGACTGTCGGCATTCAAATTGGTACAAATTGTGCCCCTCTTCTTACCGACTTGTTTATCTATTATTATGAGGTTGACTTCCTACAGGAACTTCTTAGGACAAGAAGTTAGCAACATCCCTTAGCTCTACTTTCCTCTATATAGATGATGTTCTTTCACTAAATAATTCAAAATTTGGTGACTATGTTGAACGCATCTATCTTATCGAGCTAGAGATATAGGAGACTACAGATATAGTTGAGTCGGCCTCATATCTTGACTTACATCTAGAAATTGACAATGAGGGTCGGTTGAATACAAAACTTTACGACAAAAGAGAAGATTTCAGCTTTCCATTTCTAAGAAGCAACATTCAAGCAGCACCTGCATACGGGGTATATATCTCCCAATATATACTACATTCCCGTGCTTGCATTTCCTAACATGAATTTCTTGATAGAGTGTGCTCACAAGGAAGCTATTAATCCAAGAGCTCCAAATGGTGAAGTTGATCCCTTCATAAATTTTACGGACGCCATCACGAGTTGGTTGACTGTTATGGAATAACCGTTTCACAAATGATATCGGGTATGTTCCTTACGTCGTAACTACAATCCCCTTCCCTTTCATGAATGTGACCTACCGAATGAGACTATTTAACGGATTTGTTATCACATAAGCAACACGACAGATGCAACATATGGAGCAGGATCTGCTTACCCTTCCGGTATACCTGAGATCATCCCTATTTTATTGTGGGATTCGTGTTGTTTATTCTTTAGTTTGCTATGTTGTGTCATGTGTATTTTTGTTTGTCTGTTTATCTTTTTTTCATTTTAAGCCATGGCATTGTCAGTTTATTTTCGATTTATGAGTTTGACTGTCCCTCTGGTATCTTTCTTCCCTCTTTTATGATGTTAAACAAATAAGGTAGATAACACCAGATAGCAGAACACAATTATATACTCAACAATCTACTAAACCAGAATAGTCATCGTAAACCTTTCGAAGAATAATGTTTTATTAACAACCCTCAGATATTTGTATTTGTAGGGTTCGTGTTACTTAGTCTTTAGTTTTCTTTGTTGTTTATCGAAGATTGTGGTTTGTTCTTTGTCGTTCTTTGTCTTTGCCATGACGTTGGTAATTTCTCTTAGACTTATGGGATGTAATATCTTTTTAGTATCTTTTAACTCTCATTAAGCTGGAGTCTTGGAAGTTACTGTTATTACTAGTCTAACAAAAATGCTTTTCCTTTATTTGATGTTTGTATACTAGTCCTCTGAATTTTCTATCCCAATTCCGGCTTTGGTCAGTTTAATCTTGTAACTTTTTAAAAGTTGTATTAAATTGCATAATAAACAAATAAGATCCCAAACATATTTATTTCTTTGAACAATTTGCATTGGATAACCAGTATTAAAACACAACATATTTCATCACAATGCTTTATAACAAAAATGCATTTTAACATATAAAACATTGACGCTTTTCTTACTAATACATAATTACAAATATGTTTAAATGGCAAGGTAAAACAAACCAGATTTTTACCTGAACGTAGTATCTAAATTACATTAAAAAAGACATTTTGCTGAAAGTTGAGGAAAATGAAGACCAAATATACATATTCAACAAACATTTTGACATAATCTCAATAATGCAAATGAATGTCATAACTGCTTACAGAAAGCAGGCAGTTAACAACAATGTTTATGTTTTCATTTTCCATATAATGCCTTTAATTGTTCGTATATTTGTACATATTCTACCGCGGAAGACCCCAAAGAAACTTTGGTATATATAGCTCGATACAGCACCAATACAGTATTTCAATGAACAATTTGAATTAATTTTTACAATTAAATAGCACCAGTTCATTTTAAATATCAAATTAAAACAAAACGATGCAGCTTATTGTATATGAGAGAATGACTACATTTTGAAACATCGCTCTAATTACGAAAATAATAAATTAATTACACCAGAAATTATTATAAATAAACAGTCTACAAATGAATAAAATAAACAATATTCAGTCGTTCAGATGAAAGATCTAATTTGACAAGAGATACTCCAGGGAGATTGTTTCAGTGAAAATGATATATTTTGAAGACAACAGACGCCAAGTCATAGCTAACAGGATACCTTTGGGCAAGTTTATCTTATAAAATTAAATTCTACTAATACGGACTTTCACATTTTCCACTATGGGAATCATTTATGTTTAATTCATAAAATAATGAAAATCCTTATATATAACCTATATCTTTCTTGTTGTAAACAATTTATTAACAAGTTGTCGAGTTTGAAAGGACTTCATGAGATATCAAATTAATTGGTTTGTAAAAGATTTTTATTTTTATTGAATTATGTGGAAAAGTGTACTTGCATATATTCTTACTACAGAACACATGAAGCAAACAAATCTACCTGACGTGAAAAAATATTATTTTTTTTTATGTAAAATCTTTAAAAATGCTGTGTAAAACGGCTTTATTGAAACCTTACGTGTAAAGTGTAAACAATTCTCTAGTAGTATTCTTTTTTGACACGACGGAACACAATTTTGAACATTTTATGTCGCTCCGTAAAATCGTGAGAAGATAGTCCTTGCGTGAATGTATATATATAATTTCCGATTTGCAGGAAATGAACCAAATTATCAATGGAAAATATATAACTGCTTCATATATGTAAGAAAAGGGCTATTATCATAACCAATTTTTAAAGATCTTTAAAATTTGGATGAACATCATAACATTTACAATGACGATCGTTCATTTGAAAGGAAAATAATTGTCTGTATAACCTTTTTCATTATTAAAATAAACTGTTTTGAAAATGAAAATGCCATAATAATACAAAGCCATATTACAAGATAAAGTTCTGAAATGACCTATCTTTCTTCCTAGCTTCCATTCAATGTATCATCCTACTCAGCTACCGATCAATTTACTTATAATGGCAATACAATGAGAATGAATTTAACTGGCCTCCATAACTGTAACCGGTCATTTATGTTTGAACTGACATTGCTAAGTTTAAATTGTTTTTAATTGTTTGACGGTCATATAAATCTGGTGATTCGACAATGAAAACCGTATAAACTAACTCCAATTAATTGATGATCAGGTTTTCTGATAAATAATGTTCTTAACAACGAACTGATCAACACGTTCAAAGCAAAATAAAAACAACATACGAACTCGCGATAACAATTTATCATTAATAAGTGTATGGATATTTCCAAAGATTAGTATGTTTCAGTGAGTCCAGCAAGCATCACAGATGGATAAGTTCGAACCCCGTTCATGGCAAGCAAGTTCAACAACGATAATTATTGCCTATGGTTGCTACTTTTGTTGCCAAAGTTCAGTGATTCTCTGTTGGCACTCAGGCTTTCTCTTCAAACAAAAACTTAAGTGTGCTGAAAGTTGTGTTATACACTTACAATCAATCATCAGCCAACCAAAGAAGTATACAACAGGAATGATCAGAAACTGGACAGATAATAAAGTGCTATTATTTACCAGATGATGATGAATGTTAATGTAACAAAAGTTGCACTTTGGCATTCTTTGCAATCATATTAAAAAAAAAAGATTACCTAATTGTAGTTGCATATAAATTTCTGATCAATTTTGTTTAGAATAACAATGCATATGTTATCGATTCTGCACAATATTTCTCAGAAAAAATACACTATCGCACAAAATTCATGCTTCCTAAAATAAACAAAATCAAGACATGATAAAAAATGAAACAAAATCTGAGGTATGCAAGGTCCAGTTGATAATGTCTAGTCTCGAACTTTACGTAAGGACCATGTTATATTTTGTACATGTATAATACCTTTAAATGTCACTATGCATTAATCCACAACAAAATATATCCCATGTCATATTGGTCCTTCAAATTTATGTATACATATAAATGGAAATAATATCACAAATAATGCATATGCAAGTACTGGCATTAAAAATGTCGCTGTCTTTTTCTCTGCCTTCTCACAATTCGTCCTTGTAGAAGACCTGATATATAAACATGTCCTTGAGCTTCATATTCAACAACAAATTTGGCATCTAGGATTGCTGACTGTTAATCTGCAGAAAAAAAAGAAGTTTAAAAAGAAAAAAAATAAGACAAGACACACTGTCGACTATTTTTCACGCAGATATTACTTCTTTAAGGTTTTTTTTCTTCAAGATTTAATCAAGTCAACTCTATTTACAAGCACAATATTTTGACATCATTGCATGTTTTGCAAATTTGTTAATTGTTACTTTGCTCACAGCTAGTTCATAATAGGCAATTTGATAACTTAGACATACAATTTTTGGTAGCTACTTACAATATTAACGATTTTCAAAAGTTTATATCCCATCCTGATGTTTCGTCTGGTGGGACCTCTGAATTCTTGGGATAGTTGTCAAAATTGCTAAAATCTGCTGCCCCTTTTATCTGTAATAAAACATTTCAACACATGAAGTGATTTATTTCAGTTGACAAGGAGAAAACTACTAGAACATAAAATGAAAACCTTTATACTATTACTTCGTGTACATTCATTACCTTGAAAACTATTACTTGCAGCTGTGTTTAACTGATATCTTTTATTGAATTTATTGGACACTGTTATTGGATGAGGTTATCGAACTCATAGGAATGCAATTAATCTTCCAGTAATGTATAATGATGATCTAAAAATATAATTAAGTGTAATACGTAAAAATGGCAATATTATTTTTTAGAGTCCCTTTGACGCCCTATTTTCAATCGTTTGGACTATATATTCACATTAAAACCACCAAATAAAATATTCTATACTTTCTTTGGTGCGTACTGGACATGTCTTTATTTAAAAACATCGAATTAGCATGAGACATGAAAGGGTCAAATAAATAAAGTTTGCTTTTAAACCAAAAATAGTCGTGGCAGAACAGGTACATAATCATATAATAAACTATTTCAATATGTGTTGAAACCTTCCAAATCTAGAAATGCACTTCAATACAAAAAAGAAGATGTGGTATGATTGCCAAATGAGACAACTGTCCACAAGAGACCAAAATGACACAGACATTAACAACTATAGGTCACCGTCAAACTCATTAAAACGTTTTCATAAATAGTCCTGGCAGAACAGGTACAGAAACATATAGTAATAGAATATTTCAATATGAGTTGAAACCCTTGAAATCCAGACATGCACTTCAAACTCGTCAAACGTTTTTCATAGGTTTTTTTTAACTGGAGTTCCCCGATTCTTATTATCAAAGTGCAGTTACAACTTCCAAGGACAAGAATAGATCTCTTCGTATACTAACTCGTTTTGAACAAATTAACATTACTCTTACCTTTGGTACAATTGGAGGAACCATAGACCGAGTTTGTAGACCTTCCCAATCAAAGCCTTGAAACCATCTACAATAGAATACGATATCAATAAAATTATCGCTGTATTTCATTTGTCGGTTCTTATAACATTTAAGGCGTCATGTTGCCTACTGTTATTTGTTAAAGCTGTATACAAACACTGATATAAGATCATAATTGCCTGAATTAAGGTCAAATCATTCCAACGTTTAAAGTAAATGTTGTAATGTATTATGTAATACCATGTGAAGGAATCCTATACGCAATAGAAATGTATTGACATCTAAATTAATTCCACAAAACAGCAATAACATCCTTTTGAATGTGCTCACGTAAGATTACGAAATAATTAAGATACATAATTAAAAGACAACTTTCAAACCTTTTGTAGATCTAATAACTAATATCAATTGCATTTTGCATCATTCGAAAGTGTCTCAGAATGCTTTTGTTAATGTCCTCTTGTACAATTTATCTTACTTGTTAAAGATGTCGAAGATATCATCTAAATAGTGTCTAGACCGTTAATGTTTTTTATATTACTCACTTGTGCTTTTTAATCTCATTAATGTTGCCTTTTCCGTATCCTAATCGCTCAACTGGACTATCTCGACAAAGCTTCTTTATCAACATTGTAGCTGTTTTACCAACTCTTCTGGGAAATTCTACAACGTCAATTCCTTTCAGGATTATGTTGTATGTTTTCATTGGATCTGACCCAGCAAACGGAGGACTAAAATGAAAAGATGAAATTTTAAATCAACTGATTTAACACCCCTTCCTATTAGCAGTACAATCAAAACAACACATAATTTGGTAAGTGTATTGTAGCATCTACAAGATGGTAATTCAATAAAATTCACCTGATATATTATGTTTTGAAAACATGGCAAAGTCAAGCAGGACATTCAATTTAATCTTGTCACCAGGTATAGAACTCGATTAAGCCCAACACAATGATCATATCGACGCAGTCACCTCCCAAATCCCTCCTCTTAAAAGGATAATATTTTTAGTTCGAATGTCTCTGCTTAAAAATGTTAAAAACCATTAAAATAACGTGGACTTTGCCATCACCTACATAATTAAATTGTATCTAATAGTCACACAAAATAATAACTGCTTTATATTCCAAGTATGATTATTACGCGGTAAATAAACAGGACAACGACACAAGTGTGCCCAGTTCTGTAACAGACCGACACGTCCAGATTTTAAAGCGCTACATAACAAAGAAAGCAATGCTAGAAGACACATGACCAACTAGTCTACGCATCGGGGAAGACGCATATACCAATTTTTTTAAAAATTTATTTGATGAGGTAAGACAACGACTTTTACAACAAAAAGCTAGGATGCATCGACTACGTCACTACCAAAGCGATACAAAATGTTAAACCCCCAAAGTGGTTAATGCTAGATTAATGTTAATCCGAGATGAGTATGACAAAAAAAAGAATCCAAAAACATTAAAAGGTCAATACGAGAGCTATATATGGCTTAAACTCAAAGATAGTTTTGGAATCGAGCGTCATTGAAGAGACATCAATTGGTGCGAACTTGGTGAAAGAGAATTGATACCGTAACGCATAGCACACACCACTTAACACAAGGCTTCGGAAATTTTGAAAACCGATATATATTCATTAGAACATTTTTTTTAAATGACCATATATTCTTTTAAATATGAAACGAATGAAAATTCTAAAGGCAAAACATGATTTATTATCTAAAAAAGAATATTTATCATCAAAAGTTATTAAAAGAGACAGAAAACAGCAAAGGATGAAAAATAACATTCCTTATGTTGGTTAACCAGCATCGACATGACAGTAAATTAACACATATAATATATTGAAGTAAAATATAATTATTTCATATACAGATATATAAATTATACAAAAACTATCAACTTGGTATGTTCATTAACTGGGATTGAAATGATTTTTCCAGAAATCTTTATGCACAGGAAGGGTCAAACTACCGATTTGCGCATTTACCCATGAATATCCAACTATAACATACATAACAGTACAGACAATTGTTATCCGTACAGGAAAACACTTAACTCCTAAATAACAATGACCTATAAAATATAACTATATCAAGTGTGGATGTGCTGTCGTTGTGAAGAGTCACTCATGATTCCAAAGATTCAAAAGGATTTTAAGTCTCGTTTACTGTCTGGAGTCAAGTAATGCATACACGTTTTACCTGATCTAAGAGAATTATTGATATCATTGGAAAAATAACAGACAATGTTTTACATTCATTAGTTGGCTAGACACAATCCTTACAAATGAAAAATGACAAACTGTTATAGAAACGAAGTATCAATTTTTCTTCCAGAACGAAAATGACAGATTGAAAAGAGAATACAATCTTTGAGAAACTCAGCACAGACATCCAACAGAATAATTGTATAAAAATTTCTGAAAGCGTTCTTAATATCATACCAATTCCCTAAAGGAAATCCAAAATCATTTTGGTGACAGCAATTTATTTGGTTCTGGTATATTGGGAAATTCAAAGAAATTTCTTTCATTTCAAGGTGACAGATTCAACTGATATTAACAATAACGTATGTCTTCGAAAATCTTATTAAGTCATTGATCGGTCCTTAATGTATATTGATTCAACATATTTATTCTGGTTATTTATGAACCAATTAAGAGTTCTCTGACAGAAACTCCAGGAGGCGGCTAACCACAGACGATATATTTGAAGTAAGGGAATTTTATTCTTTTTAAATTAGCAATATGAGACGATTGTATCGGAATATACAATCTGACGAGGAATAGGAAAGTATATGAAGATTGACTGAAGCAAAGACGATGTGAAGTCATAAAGCGACAATAACCATTCCTTATATATTTGTCAAATAATATGAGACATAATCAAATACATCTTTGTATACTTTCCTTTAACACATTGAACTGTGATTAATTTCGAAGTTTTTGACGCAAAAAGGAGGGTTGAAGTTTCGAAAATAATTCAACCCTACTTTAGTGACATTACAATTTATAATTCGGAAGTATTTCGATGCATCGTTAGTTTATATAATGAAGACTACGTACAGTTCTGTATTAATAAACAGTTTGAAATTTTAAAACTAATGTGTAAATGACATGTCATGGTTTTCTTACAGTTTTCATAGATCCTGGAGAAAATAGTTACTAGGCTGTGTTTACGTTGTTATTCAAAATAACTGATCGATTCGATTTTAACAAAACATCGCATTATCTATTTTTACTGAACGGTAGTAATTGAATTTAGTATTTAGTTATGTTGTTAAAAATTTATATATATATATGCTAATAAATGATTTGTTTCTGTGACTTCAACTAACTAGGTTTATTTCTGTTCTATTATTGTTCTTATTTCTTAGAGAAAACGACTATGTTCATAATATCCAATATGAAAAATTCTATAGTAAATTCAAACGATTACACAATATTATTTGACAATAATACCTTCCAGTGAGCAGCTCAAACATAAGAATACCCAATGACCAGTAATCAGCAGCCCGATCATGCCCCCTGTTTAAAATAATTTCTGGGGCAACGTATTCTGGCGTACCACAGAAAGTCCATGTTTTCCGACCTTGACCAATCTTTTTGGCAAACCCAAAATCTACCTGTAATAAGAAAATACCAACGTTAATTTCCCCTATTGCATTCATTTTATTCATACATACAATACATTTACATTTTGACAATAATATATAACAAATCTGTTCAAAAAGGTGAACGTGGTCAAATATAAAAGTAATAATGAAAAACTCTATTTAAGGATGGGTACACAATAGGTTCAAGCGACTAATGTTCCCGAAGGCCATAACAAGATCAAGGATAACTAATATGACTGGCAATACTTACCAATTTGACATATCCATGGTTGTCTAACAATAAGTTTTCTGGTTTCAGATCTCTATAAATTATTCCTCTGTCATGTAAATATCTAAAGGCTTCTATTACGCATGAAATACAAAATCTAGCAGTAATCTCATCAAAACAACCTCTGAAATATAAAATTTGCTTAGTCAAGATTTTGAATTAAAAAAAATGTGATACAGAAATTTTATAAAGAAACTACTTTGAAACTAAAGTTCCATCTTTATCAGGCAAAGTTGATTAACGATTCTTGTTTTTCCGTTTTGATCATAAAGCTCCACCGTTTCGATGTATTACTACATTCCTGGTTAACAATTGTTTGGTTTGAGCGTTCCTGGTAAAGTAAATTAAACAAGGGGATGTACACGCTTGGAATATAGTTTTCTTTTTAAGTAATCCTCTTACAACATTACGCAACCACAGCGATGCAAGGTGAATAACCAAACTAATAGGACATGATTTTTTATCGTTAAAAATGAATATTTTTTTTTTTTTTTTTTTAACTAGAAATGAAAGTAAAGTAACAAATACAGATTTAATCAATTGAACGCAATATATTCAAGATGCAGTAAATTTACAGTATTGTAAGTTTAAATAACTATGCTTACTTAATAAATCATTTAAGAATTGAATGCTTCCTTTTGTAAATTTATTGGGGTGTAAAAGCGTTGACCGAAGTACATTTTGTATGAAGCGCGGAAGCGCTTCATATTAAAAATGTGCGCACGGTCAACGCTTTTACAACCCTATAAAGTTACAAAAAGAAGCATTCAATACTTATAGTTCCATTTTTTTGCTATGATTACTAAAATACGAATTTTATAATTTTTGTATTTTATTCACCAGGACACTTTATTGTGGGACCAAGTGTTATCATGAATGAAAAGTTTTATTGACTGATGCAATTGCTTACGGAATAACACGAGATGTGCAGTTAACCAATCAAAATAAAGTTTTATAATGAAACATACATCAAATGTAATTATTGTATTACGTTTTCGTTGTATGAAATGATCTATAGATGTTAAAAATTTTCACTTTATTTCTTTTCAATAATTTGGTCAATACTATATACAACTGCATGTAGGTAGTTTCGTTTGCTGATAGAAGCCAAATAGACTGACTTTATGTCAAATGTTTAAGATAAAGTCAAGAACATATATCAGAACATATTTTAAACAAATGATTCTTGAAAGCTCAATTAGTGGAACTTTAAAATGTATGATATCAAACAAGAATGTGTCCATAATACTCGGATTGCCCAACTCGCACTACCATTTTCTATGTTCAATTGACCGTGAAATTGGGGTCAAAAATCTAATGTGGCATTGAAATCAGAAAGATCATATCATAGGTTTGAAGTTCAAGTTTGAATTTGATTGGCCTTCAACTTCATAAAAAACACCTTGACCAAATACGTCAAACTGAACCGGGACAAACGGACATCTGACCAAACGGATGAACAGACGGACGAGCGGACGCACAGAACATGAGACATAATATACATAAATAGGGCCCATAAATGAGGCATATAAATGTAACTTCACTAACGTAAAATATAGATGTGTTCTCAGATGTAGCACTACAGCAAAATGTGAATCATCTGGAAATCAACCCGTGTGTCATGATCATTAACTAATGTACCGAAAATTAGTTTATGATATTCAAGCGTTACGATAAATTCCGGATAAGTACAATATCTAAATTGCTGGACAACTTCTTGATTTCAAAATGACAGAAGGACTAACGTTGGTAACTCCATATACATACACAGGCCACTCAGTGGATGGCTTAAACATATATGTCACAGTTTGATTGACAGTTAACATATGCTTGAGTTCCAATATGTTATATGTTGTCAGTTAATATCAAATGAATCAGGTGTCACTTTCTACTACTGGATATATATCTGATTGCTATTCGCAAAAAATCCAACTTATTAAACAGGTTCTGAGTGATGTCTTTCCGGCTCAAATTATAATTGCAATTTTATACGGATAAAATGATAAAATCAACAGGCTAAGCTCCTAGTTAACCTCAGGTAATATTTCATACAATCAAACATCTAGTTATTCATCGATTTGCAAGTCGTAAATATAGAAAACCGTTATTTATTATAAGCTATTAACAACGCAAACATATTATACTAGGTGTTATGCCCAAAAACGTCAGCACATTAACACATATGCCTGTGGAATTTCATTTTGACTGAAAGTTTACCACTTAACATCTCTCCTCTAATAATATGAAATATCATGCACATGTGTGGTATGGGGTCATAGCTTCTTATGGAAAAAAGTAAGATCACAAAAAAATGAACTCTGAGGAAAATTCAAAACGGAAAGTCCCTAACCAAATGCCAAAATCAAAAGCTCAAACACATCAAACGAATGAGTGACACCTGTCATATTCCTGACTAGGTACACTCATCTTCTTATGAGGAAATGGTGGCTTGAAACTGGTTTTATAACTGGCTTCACCTCTCACTTGAATGGCAGTGTTTCTAAGGTTGAGCTGTTTGTCATTACGTATTTTTTTGTTTTGTCCATGGTGTTGTTTTTCTTACTTTTGCCATTGTATGTTAACCTTCCAGTTCAAACTTATGCTTTATGTCTATGCTTTTGAAATAAGTATATCAATTCTCTTAATCCTTTATAAAGTTTTAAAATATACCTGTCTCTGAGTATTGTCCATAATTCTCCACCAAGGCACACTTCCATCAGCATATATACATATTTAACATCTTTAAAAGTTTTATATAATCTGTAATTACATAATTTTTGTATGACAATAACTGTCGCAAACACATTTCAATAATATTTCTCGAAACAAAGCACAATTTCGTTTTTTTTGTCAAAGCGTTTCCCCTATTGTGTGTGTCTGTATGCCATCTTATCACAAAAAATCTACATTGTAGCTGGTATTTTATTACAGAATGGCACATCATGTGTTGCATAATACGTTGTCAAAAACATGTATTTGCTATCGAAAATCATACATTAACCGATTTTCATATTGTCTAATGATGAAATATTTTACCAATCCTTCCATTACTGATTTTATGATAAATAATAAAAATATATTCTAAATATAAAACTGACGGAATCACATGCAACCCAAAAAAGTAAAACCGGACGGTAAATCAGATGCAGATAATCAATTCTGAATGTTGACATTCTTGAAATGAACAAAGTATCTATGAAATCAACATTCTCATCCGTCGAAACAAGTTTGACATAAAAAAAATTACATATATAAAGAGCTAAGAAGGCCAATATGAATAAAATCAGCTACGGATGGCACAAATTTAAGACAGGACAAAAGACATTTTGATGTTCGCATACAGCCGTCTCCTCAGCAGTATTTGATATAGTCTTAAAAGAGGGACGAAATATACCAGAGGGACAGTCAATCTCATAGATTGAAAATAAACTGAAAACGCCATGGCTAATAATACAGATAAACAGACAAATAATAGTACAGAACACACAATATAGAAAACTAAAGACTAAGCAACACGAACCCCACCAAAAACTGGGGGTGATCTTAGGTGCTCCGGAAAGGTACGTGTTGCCTTTTTATTACAATTCGGTAAATAGTCTGATTCGGTAGGCCACATTTATACAGGACTTGGACGTGACTTTATTTATGAATATTGACTGATTCAAATATTTGACAACACCATCAACAAAAGCAATCAACAAAAAATGATTTAAAATGACCAAAATCTTAAATAATGGACCAATATGAGAAATCTAACAATTGATAAAGCTGTTATATCTAACTATCACAAGAAACTGCCCCTCCCCCAATTACCTATCAACATTGTGTTCTTAACAATTAAACACCATCATGCAGTTGTTTTATTCAATCTCAATACGAACTATATTACTGTTTACCTTGCTATAAAGAGTGAGCGTGCTTCAGACATAATTTTTTTCTCTGAATATATATGTTCTTGTTGTCGGGTATCCACAATATGTTTCTTTTTCAAACATTTTAATGCAAAAGTGTTTGACCGATCGGCTGTTAATTGTACCTAAAATAAGGAAACACAAATATTGTATGTTTAAGCAAAGATTAATCATTCTATTTATTTTCTAAATGTGTGGTAATTTATTAAAAAAAACTTAAGTCATCGCCAATAATCACAGGAGACACTTAAATCCACAAGTTTGGTACAATTCGTTCATATATGGTCATCGGAATTATAAGGACTTTACACATTAACCCAGTCGAGTAGTTAAGTAGCTTCACTGCAAATAACATTTACAGAAAATCCGTTTAGAATGATGCAATCTCAAGTTTGAATTGCATTGAGGACTGGAGATTATAATAATATTAGATTTTCACTAAAGGACGAGTGAAAGCGGTATTCCTGAAATGCATAACGTTATTATCTTTTGTATGGATGAATACCATCTAAGATGTTGCTTTTATCTTTATCGTTCTTGTGTAATCATCTTTGGTTTTAGTTTTCAACACCCTATTAATATATAGTAAGTATCTGCTATGTATCATTGATTAAAGAGTGGAAGAATATTTTTCAGATACTTTTTTCAAACCCTTTTAGATTGTCTAATTTTACCTTTTTCATATTTGTGTTTAATCGGATTTTCATGCAGCATGACAATCAATATTAAATAGAACTAAACGATGGATTATCATGTGAAAGCATTACAAGGACAAGTTTAGTATAGACTGATTGATAACGATATAATGAACAAGTGATACAAAAATGTAATTCAAGTTATTTTCATTAAGTAACAATTACTCGTTATCCACTTAGACGATCGATCTAGAAAAATGGTTGATAGTTATTTATATGAAATCAATAGGGTCAATGTTAATTCAAAGATAAATATACAGGAATGCTATATTTAATTGGAGGTATTAAATGACAGCTTTGACTGACAATGAAAGCTTATCTTAGTATAATTAATCGTTATTATGCTATAATTACAACATTAGCAACGTGTTGTAATATGAACATCACATCTCAATAAGTTCCGGGTCGATCAGACAGCTAACTCTATTGCGTAGTACAAACAAGTAATAGTTGTTAATAAAAGAAGGATACGTTTATCAATTATGTTGGAATGTAAGACAGGCAATATATTGTGACATTTTAACTACATTTTTTCCATATACTGATATAATTAGGGAATCGTTTACGGACCAATAAATGACCTAAGATGGATTAGGTATTATTATATGTCCGTCTTGGTCATATAGGCCTTCAAATTTTAAGTTCTTTTAATCCTTTGCTTTTAAATATTAGACTTTAATATTTCTGGTGTAGGTCAATCCAGTTATATGCTTTGGCGGCATGACATTTATAAAGGGTTGTTTTCATTTTTTCTCCTCAAAAAAGGTAAACTAAAAACAATACAGATGAAAAGAAAGTAATAAGAGCAAAGTAAACAATTGAACACAACACGCTTAATAATTTCTTGCGTCCGAAGCGATTTTCTGGATTTACCTTCACCAGGAACGCTCAAAGCCAAACATTTGAAATTCGAAGATGTATAGGTACCGAAACCGTTGAAGAGCTATATGTCAAAAATACCTAAAATAAATAGCCAAATTCATCTAAACCAACTTTGCCCAAGGGAGTTGAAACCTTAGTTTCTTAATAATTTCAAAATTTATAAACGGATAATTTTAGTAAAGTTTGTTAAATCATCTGATCATGTACATCCCATTATGCATTTTTGAAATGAGTTTGAAAGAGATGTTTGGTTTACAATTAGAATCTGTACTAAAATCTATGTCTAACATTGAAAGGTATTACACAAAGTAAGGATCATTATGTTATCCTAATATTTATTAAGTAATATAAAGTGAAATATGAATCACAGGAAACTGAAAGAATTACCTGGGGAAATATCATGTAAAAAAGATCTGATGATACATATCAACGGAAAGAGTAAAACCAATTAGCATATCATTTCTCCGAGCCAGAGTCCAGATACAAAGGATAGTACCAGTAAACACAATACTTTTCCATTATGTTAGATACGAAGAGAAAATACTTGGTAAAACTAGACCAATTGAACCCGAGATATAAAAAGACAGAACATATGTTGACACAACTATAAGAAACAATATTTTACTAGTGTTCAAATCTCATAAACGTTTAGTAGATACATATCAAGGTAAACAAACGAAAACCAAAGAATTAAAAAGAGATCTAAAGCACAAAACGTTACATAAGACTTTAGAAAATAAATAGAGGGGTGTTCGTAAATTAAGACAAAATTAGCTGTGTTTGACAAAATGTTTATGATTTTCTGGTCGTCAACGCTTTTCATTTTCGTACTTTGTTTGGCTTGACCTTTTTTTTATTTGAGCGTCACTAATGTGTCTATTGCAGACGAATAGCACGCAAATATTAATATTCAATCCTGGTATCAATGATGAGTTTATTTATTAACGACTATCAAAATGGCGAACGGCAAATGCATCTGAATAAGCAGGTTGTATAATTTTGAAAAAAATTTGAAATCTTTCCGTTCCAGTAAGACGACAGTAGTAAACTGATGTTCAATTCACGTAAAGTGAGTAAAAAGAACAAAAAAAAGTGAACAAAAATAATTGAGTGAATCGTTTAAAGCCCAGAAAGGAGCGCGAACGTGTTTGTCGACAAGGTAAGCGTCTCTTGATATGCGTGTAATCTTGCTTTTATTCGCCATTCTTCTTAACAGACCGTACTTACCAATTCAACTCGACCAAATCCGCCCATTCCTAATGTAGCAACAATTTCTAATTGATCAAGCGTTATGTATGAAAATTCATTCTGCATCTTATCACGGACCGGCGATAAAGTAACATCTGAACCACTGCCACCACTAATCCTACAAAATAAATTATCTCTTGATATAAGCGTCATATAGTCCAAAACAAATTTAGAAGAAACAAAAATATCTAATGTATCTTTTATTATATCTGTCGCTTATTATTACTTGTTGGTCAAAAAAGTTGGTTATTGTCACTCAATGATATTTTTCTATCCCTGGACGAATGTGCAAGTGCATATGAATGTTATTTGTTCGTCATTATACCATATTTGTGTTTTGCATTGTGTTTTGATTATTTGAAAACCTAAAAGTTTATATTGTGTAATGCTATTTGTCTATCTATAGACCATTGTCTTATATGATTTGTTTAACTTTATCATACGTTTATATTTAAGAACCGAAGGACTGTAGGCACCCGTGGAAACAATAAGTCCAAATGATATTTGGTGTTATTCAACTGCTTATTATTCACTGGAAATTTTCAGCAAATACATTTTGAAATAGGAAGACAGGATTATCATAGTTTTGGCTCCTATATCTTGACTCTTTATGTTTTATGCACACGCACGTTGTATGTATACGATTCCATTTTTTTGGTCTGCATCCACGGACGCAATGAAAGTTTATACATAAATCAGTATCGTGCCACCTGATATCTGTCTCATTTATATTATTAAAAGAGATGAATGATGTTCACGTTGCCTGCATTATGTATCACGTGTTTTGTGCACTGAAATAGTTAATATTTCAAAAGATTGCTTGATACAGTGTCTACGCGCCTTTAAATGTTCAAGGTCAATTAGCTCTAATTATTCATGTTTTGAAATCCATTTATGGTAACGTTGCTGCCTTCCCGACCTACATCTATGTCTTTAAATTGCTTCTCAAAATGAAGAAAGCTTTGATTTGAAAGGAGAATACACATATTTTGCATGTTAAACCGTTACGCTAAAAGACAAATCTGCAGTAAATAATTAAGGATCAATAAATCGAGAAATTTATATGGTTATTTTAAGGAAATTGCTTCTAATGTTTTCCGTTATATCTATACAGGCTTCTCGGTAACAGTATGGTATTACTAGAAATTCTTTAAAATTGGAAGAGATTGAAAATCATACTAACTGATATGTAGTTCTTATCTTCTTGCATTATATTTATTCATGCTTTCATTGGATTTCGTTATTAACTTGCATGTGTAATGAACTAAGAAGGGTATTATTCCTAACAGTTAGTTTTCGGTGGGGAGGGGGAAATTATGTCTTTACCGGCAAAATTATTTTCCTTAAAACCTCCCTGGTTGGTACAATATATTCAAGGGCTTGCTTTTTATATAATGATTTAATTGTCAGAGAGTAGTTTTTCTTAAGAAAGCTATTGAACTGAGGGTTTTTATATGTAAAGTAGTTCATTTCTTCGTACATTTTTCGAACGATCATGACTGTTATAAATTTGTAATTGCCGAACTGATTCTTGTTCTGAACATTTAAACTTGCGCCTTATTTGCCATACAGGAGTTCCTCAAGTAATGATATGTTGCTAGGGATGAGTATGTCACTTGAAGCTTTTGAAGTCTTTTGCTGGGTAATAATATCTTTCGTCAGCACCGGTAAAATGTTTGATCGCCAGTTGGTATTTTTTCACACTTAACCTTACTTTATTGTTTTGAATTGTCATTCACAACGAATGGGGTGCTGGATTTGAAGTCTTTCAAGATACTTTCAGGGTGAAAAGTAAAAATAATTTTTCATTAGAAATATAAAACTTCTGTTGTTGGTTTTTCAATTAACAAAGCCTATTACATATCTGATCAAAAGACAAAAAATGTCAATGTTTTCTCAATTTTTCTCAATGAGTTCAATAGAAGAGTATATTTGAAAATTAAAAGTAATTTTTTAGCAACTATTAGAAAATATAAGAATAGTCATACTAAGTGATATTATTTAATATATATTTGCTATACAAATGTAATATGTATTTTATGTATTTCACTACCCGGAGTGTTTAGTGGATTGTAGCAGGGAACATCAGGAGGAGCTTGGATCCCTGAAGGATATTGTAACAAGGCAATATTTAAAATAAATATTTAATTATGTTGTCAAAAAAATAAATTAAAAAAAGGCAAGCTTACTTTATTCCAATGATCAAAAACTCTAATATTGTCAGGCTAGCATTATGTACATTTGTTTTGCGTTAAATGATAACAAAACAATATAATTAAAATTATTAGCAATATGACAAAAACAAATAAAAAGTATGCCAGAAAGGAGTTATTTATAAACCAAAACAAACAAAAATTCATGCATATCCGAAAAAAACCCAAACCCAAAATAAATAGAAAATAAAGAAATAAGAAAAAAAAAAAGGTAAATCATAACAATACAGCCAGTCTTTACACAGATTGTAATAGTAATTATAAAAAATATGCAACAGCCATTCCCATGCAGTTCCAAATAATTTTTTTTTTTAATTGAAGGCAGTTTTCTTTTTTTTTTTCTATATATGTAATAATGCAGTCTACTGCAGTTTAAGACCGAAAAAAAAAAATTAAGAGATGCGAATAAAATTAACATTTTACTTGTGTAACCGTAGACGATTCCAAAGCAATACTCGTGATTTCCCATTGGAGTTTGTTTTCTTCGATGACCTATATACACAATTTAAAATTTGTTAAAATGTACATTGCAGAAAATATTTTAGTAATGCTCCAATAGTGATTACCATTTTAAATGACATTGAATATTTCTAAAACTAAAAGGGGTCTATTTGATATTGGTTAGTGGTGAGTCTTATGTAGACGAAACGCTCGTCTGGCGTACTAAATTATAATCCTAGTACCTTTGATAACTATAAGCATTTAACTCAAACCAATCACTTCCACAAAAGCGTTTTCGGTGGTACCACAGCAATTAAGAATTTAAGAATTTAAAATATGGAATTAATGACATATTTGATGTTCATATGTCATAGATAACGAAATATAATACTAGTATTACCGTTGTGCACCTCTTGCTTCATCTCCATAATCTTTTTCTTTCAACTCGTTTAAGTCTCCTATCAGCGAATTAAATGATCTTAAAAAATGAAAACAAATATATTTATTATTTCATACGGTCTTTTGTATGGACTGATAGTTGAGCAATGAATTTTTCTAGATCTTCTTGCTTAATAGTTTCATATGTGTATTTCCATTAACTGATATAATTTAAAGTTATCATGTATTAACAAAAGCTTTTACAATTTTCTGCATGGGTCTACTATAGTGTTAAAATATGTATGTATAATATTCCTAATGCTTTCTTAGAAAGTATTAAAAAAAATGAGGATAAAGATACAAAATATGATTATATTATAAAAATAGACTATCTTACTCTCTGTCAACGGTTAAGCATTCTACACCAGGCGCTAATGCTATAACATTTGCCGTTCTTCTGTCTTCACTGAAATGAAGTAAATAAGACAAATATAAATCTTGACCAGAAGTAAGCCATAGTTAAGGACAAAGTATTAAATATAATTTCCAAATTTAAAGATTAAGGTCTCTGCATAGAAAACAACTGACAACCAAAACAGGGTATGAGAATTTAAGGGGATCTAATAGCAGTATATCACTGAAGATTTTGATAAAATAATAAATGTTCTTTTAAATGAAAGTCTATGTATACTGGTTTTATGGTAAAACAAAACTTTTCAGTTATATAAAAACTCGTCAAAGATACCAGCCTTATAAAAATACTTGCATCAATGTAACACTTACACTACAGTAATACATGACTTTAAATATTATAGCGAATGGATCAATAAATTTTGATGGTATGGAAAACGGAAAAAGAAATATGCTTGAAAAGAATGTATGAACATTATATTCAATATCAACTTGGTTTAGAACACTTTCCAATTATGAGTGGTAACAAAAAAAAAACAATATAGTAAAAATCAACGTACTTTTTTGTTCTGGTCTATCCATAATTAAATCTTTCTATGTTAAACATATACCGTAAACATTTTACGGTTTAATTACCTGAGCAAAGCTTTTTCTCCAAAATATTGACCTCGGTCTAGTCTTCTTATTTCCTTTGGATCGTCAAATCCAGCTATCTTCTGCGTTACCTGAACCTGAAATATTTTTTTAATAGATTTTCGTATATTGATATGTTCTGTAGATTTAGACGGTTGATTACCTTCTACCATGATTAACAAAAATTAGGAAAATGTTTTGCTTTTTGTCATTGCTCAAGAATGGATATTTTACGATAAGAAAACACATGTTTAGTTTTTTCCAAATAACTTTGAATAGTATATGTTGTTTGTTGTCAAGGCTAACAAACAGATCGTTCAATTTTAATTGATGAATTAGCTCAAAAAAGTTTAGCAAAATATCAATAATTAAAATACGGAAGATACTTCAAACACTAGACTGTTCTTGTCATTGATTCTTCAACTAAAACTTGTGTTTATTGTTTGTTTCATTTAGGCTCTATTTATTTGCTACTGATATTGTATATATGTATATTTGACTTTACATACTTTATTTATGAAAGACGTGTAATTTTTCATAAAAATGATAATAACATTAAACAGTGGCAATTTTTCTTGTACAAGATGTACTTTTTCGAAAATGAATGTCTAGTTCCGGACTGGAGGCTTAATTTGAAAATAAAAAACATTGACAGGCTGAAGTAACCGGGGAGGACGGTAAGAATAGCCAAACTCGAATAACGTTTATTGCACACGTGATATACTTTAATTTATAATTTGTTTGTGTTTTAAAAACAAATGTTTACCTCTCCTTTATTAATAATGAAGAATGTATCTCCGACAGCGCCTTCTCTGATAATGAAATCTCCTTCATGATAGAAGTCCTGTAATGTTATTGAACAATATCAAAACATATACATATTAAAAAAAATAGTATTAACCCATACTGGTTTAAACAGACTACAAGTTGTATACAATAATTTCTCTCATTCTATGGAAATTTGTCCCTTTCCAAACCCATTGTAAACCAAAATTTAAAAGAATGAATTTAAGGGTCACAAACTTTATCAGCTCACTGCATGAATCAAAAATATGTTAACATGTGTTATTGAAAATGACTACTTTGTTGAATACGGATGCAATTGAAGGTGATTTTCGTTTAACAAAACATTAAAATTAATATTTTAATCATTAGAGAAACAGATTTTTTCATAGTTACTCGTGGATTATCGAATTAAACAAATATCGATGGTTAATTTAAATAACTTCAAGTCCTCGCTGAGGCTCTGACTTTTGATAATTTAACTATTTCAATTGAATAAATCCGATAGTCCACTGATAAACAATGAGGAGTTTGGTTATTTCAATCATTCAATCCCAAAAAATAAGTACAATAGAGGAATCAAAATAAAACTAAATTTCAAATGCTTGATTATCAAATTGATTGATTGTATAGTTCATATCATTTGCATACTAAAGTTAAGTGAAATGAAGATGAGGTTGGAAGTATATGTAGAAACACTTACCACTTCAAGGACATCAGCAATCTTGGCCAATTTATCAGTTGGAAGATTTTGTAGTAATGGAACACTAATTAAAGAAAATGATATAAGATAAGATAAGATATATTGTATTGCCAATTAACGGTATATGCTTGAAGATATACGTAAGTTACTGAAACATTTTTAAATCAAAAGAAAATTTTATAAATAATCATTGCCAGTTGCACATATTCGCTTGTTATGGGATTTTCAGAATCAATGATTTTCAACTTTGTACAGTTTTAGTTTTTCAATGAAACCTCAACATTTAGTCTTTTTTTACCTTCGGCAAGATCGACAAATGCCTGTATGTTTTTGTTAAACATCATATACTCATTAGTTTCGTTATTACACTTCAGTTTACCTTCGTAAAAATTTGATATTTTCTTCTTGTCGTTGTAAACCAGTTTTCATCATAATAGCTTGAAAAACACGTCGATCTAGAACCCATACTTTGACATCAGTCAGAGCTGAAATAATAAAATAAAATTTTGAATTTACTTACAATCTTTCAAATTATATGTCGAGTTCAAATCAATAGCATCTATCATATGTATGTTTAATATCTTAAAATACGATATAATAATATTCCAAACTACCCATTTATATACATTCGAAAACACTTAATCGCTGCCTTAGAAATAGCTGCTAATATAGGTAAATAGCATATCTAAGTATGTTATACAATTATAAATATTTCATTTACAAAAATATCGGCTTATAAGTATTGGGGTTAGTGGGAGCAAACACATAAGCAGCGGATTCATCGCCTTTGATCGCAGATAACAAAATTGGTGACGGCTTCGTGTGATTGTTTTGACTAATTCGGATTGTGTGACTAATAACTCAAGAGCAATCTAGAAATCTAACTAGATGCAACAACTAGGCGGTGACGCTCACATACGTGACAAAAATCGCATACAAATGTAGTATAGAATCGACGCAAGAGTTGTGTTCGAATTTACAGAACCTAACTAAGTTATTGTTTTAGTGCGTTATGTTGATAAAAAAGAATTGTTTCATATATCATACTTTAAGAAAGTCTTTCAAACATAGAATATGAAAATAATCTAAAACAATCCAAGGTTTAAATAAGATCCATGTGGTCATGTTGTGACAAAGGAGACCTAAATAGTGTCAAAGTAGTTATCAAAAGTACCAGGATTATAATTTTATACGCCAGACGCGCGTTTCGTCTACATAAGACTCATCAGTGACGCTCAGATCAAAATAGTTAAAAAGCCAAAACAAATACAAAGTTGTGGAGCATTGAGGACCCAAAATTCCAAAAGGTTGTGCCAAATACGGCTAAGGTAATCTACTCCTGGGGTAAAAAAGTCCTTAGTTCTTCGAAAAATTCAAAGTTTTGTAAACAGAAAATTTATAAAAATGACCAGGATTGGTTATTTGATGGAATATCTTTGAGTATCTCTGTTAAATCATTTTAACACTTGTAGAGGTTGACCTCTGAACTTTTTGGTTCCGTTATATGAATGTATACCCAACATCCAAGTTTACATTCATAAACAATCAGTCTGTTTTCACCAACAAAAACAACAAGCAAATATTAAACATTAATTTAACCATTAAGAGTTGGTTTGTTCAAGTTTAATTGGAGAACTTTTCAGCACATCTAGCATGCAGTGTCTGTTTTACAGCCCAAACTGCATAAAAATAAATATAAATACGAAGACTAGAACCCATGGTAACAACAAAAACAAGTTATATTCAAATGCACATCTGCTAATGAGCAACGAACACCTTTAAGATTGTCATGACAATATGGTAGCCGCTAGTGTGTGTTTAAAGACATCGAATTATTATGAGGGTATCGAACGGCCAGACATTTGAATGATTTAGCTTTAAATGGTAATAAAAAAACAACAACGGTCAATTCAGTCAGTGAAAGCCTAAAGAATAAACAGCATTTATCAATAACTCAGTAAGACCCTTGTAAAATAGGATGTATCATAACGCCACAACTTAATTGACCATATCTAAGATAAACACAGATTGGATAACCTCCAGGATTACAGAACTGATTCAATAAATGATAAAAAGTATGACTTTGTCTGTTTCTAGAATCCCATCAAATGCTAGTAATTCAAACACAGTCTACAGGCAAATGACAATATCAGTTAGTTTCCATTTGAATGCTAATTTGTTTCTGATTTAAATGGAGGGAAACGTCAAGAAGAATCCATAGAAATTTATACTTTAAATAAAAATGATTGATCTGTAATGACTTTGGGATATAAATAAAAATGATATTGAACAAAATCATACATAGTATTGATTGAAAGAATACTTTATAATCATGAAATTTTCTGATCGAAAGAAAAGTTAATAGTTATCAGATCGAAAGAAAAGTTAAGAGTGACCAACTCCAGGTTTTTTTTCCGTTGATAAGATTGAAGAAATTCATAAACTTTCGGAAACCTACAATTGAAACTGTCCTATGAATCATAGTATTAACACCGGTTTAATATACTGCACAACAAATTGGATTGAATGTCTAATTGCAACAACAACAAAAAATAACAAAAATTTACAATAAATCAAAGAACGGTATGACATTAAATTTAAGTAAAAAAAAATAGATTTCTTCAATTTAACTTTCATGATAAATGAATATTAATTATAAAATAATCAAAGACATTAATAACAGGAAGGAGCCTTTAGCCATTCAAGAAAACTTAACAAAAAGATAAAAATATAGGTTTAGAACCAGTCTTGGTGCTGTGTAATGTTCTGATTTAAAAAAAAAATAACGGTTTTGAACAGCGGTATACTACTGTTGCCTTTATTTTGTCTGTTTGCATTAAAATTATGTTTCTCGATTGAGCACTGTTATTTTATGTCTATTATCACGAGAAACCACGGCAACTACTGGAATATTCCAAACTTGTTTCTACCGAATGTATACAAGTTTATGGCAAAAAGATCCAATTGGTCGTTGAACTCCAAAGTAAAACATACACTTCCTTGATGCAATGAAGAACACATTAATGTTTTAGAAAGACTTCGCTTTAACATATCCAAGGTCAAAGTATCACTATGCATGATTTATAATAGTAATATAGGTACATTTAAGGGTTATATGTTTATAATTTTCAGATCTCGCAATTAATGATAAGGACAAACTGACAAAAGGTGTGAAACTTGAAATTAATGAATCCATTATTCACATTAATGAAACGTGAGACATCAATTTTCGTGGAAGACGGGAAAACATAATTCACCATATATTTATACACATATCATAACTAGGGGCCTTTCTAAGGGAAGTGTAAAAGCAATACAAATATTAAGAGTCATTATAGGTTCTCCAATTTATCAATCATAAACTCACCTCTAACTGACGCTGTTCTTGTACAGTTATAAAGTATTGCCAATTCTCCAAATGCCCGACCTGCAGTCATTTTACCAAGAACTTTATTACTTTTAAGCACCTCCAGCTCACCATCTGCAAAATACATGGTATCACATCAAAATTGGCTTTAGTCAATGTTTATGAATCAGATATAGTGTTTCAGAGTAATAATTGTACTTATCAAATTTATTCAAAGTAACGATTGCATGCAATTGTTCTGTCTTTTCTCTCTGCATGCCACTGCTAAGTTTGGTATTTTTATGATGGTTTTTTTTGAAACTTTTGATCAGTATCTACCCCGTGTCATATATTCAACGTAATAAATAAAAAAAATATTTGAATGATGAAAAGCAGTCATCAAAATTAAAAAGTACAAGTTTACAAGTTGTATACTTTGTATATACAGTACAGGCTACACAATTTTACACATGAGAGACACTGCGGTGATAAAATTAATTACATATAGGACATTGCAAGACTTTAAATGTATATTGAGAGTAAGACTCACAAAAAAACTTAAAGAGCAATCATACATTCTTGTCTTATGGTGGATAGTTTTCTCATTGGCAATCATACTACATGTTCATATTGTTATATAACAAAGTTATACACAAAACAAAAATCGAATTAAAGGGAGTCTTTTAACATAAAAGTCAGCGATTGAAAGCGTCCGTTGGAATATTGTCTAAATTTGATTTGGTAAACAATTTAATCCAACACATTGTACTTAAACATGGTACTTTTAATACGGAATTCATCCAGTCATAGTAATGCTACATAATAAATAAAATCTGAAAACAAAGAATTACATCTGAAGAGACGTTTTATGTTTGCTAACTAGAATCTTGTTTTTTTGTTTCAGTAGAATAAATGCTAATATTTGTAAAGTGTTAACAAAGCTCGGTATAAAGAATGTGTCAGTGAATGGGCGTTGAAATAAAATAAAAAAGAGTATGTATCTCTAGCTGTACATTTAAGTCTTTTAGCAAGAATGCCCACAAGAAGATGTTAGAGTCTTTTGATATGTCGTATTTTAGACAGTTGTATTGATTACGAAGTTGTTTGTCAAATAATAGAAAGGACACACCTGTGAAGTCTGGTTTGAAATGGTCCACCCACTAGTTAGGTTGAGGTTATATGTTCTATAACTTCTGTACCCAAGTTGGAGTTATTGATAGCGATTCAGTTATTTGTAAGAAAGTAAAAGTTGGAACAATGTTGTATAGAGGCTGCGAGCGTCCGCCGTATTCTTAATTTGGGCATTGCTATTAGTTGTGTAGCAATTAGACCTTTATAGTCTTTTCGTTCCCCGCCTTGTATTTCTGATTTAGATATCGGGATACGTTTGAGGGGTGGAGATGTCGGACACAATTTATAGATAGACAACATAAGGATGATTCTAGTCAAATATAGTTGCAATTGGTCGGCAGTTTGACATTTATAGAAGACTTATGAAACTGATTATGAAAAAATGCCCCAAGTGAGAGTAGAAGCTAATTTGACAGAAAGTACGATGTAAATATAAACTATTTTCTTAGTCAGAAAAGGTTAAAGAAATTTCACTGATCAAATAAAACGAAAGGATCTTTATAACTATTTGGTGTGAATATTTACAAGAGGTGCAGCACATGAGCAATTTAATTATTTTAACACCTTTTAACATCGACCAATTTAAATTTTCGACATTAGTTTAAGATTAATTTGTAGTAAATCCCTTATGGAGTTTTAGTTGCTGATACGCACACATAAACCCAGATATAATGCAATACATCAATTAGTTGTACATCAGTAATTTATTTAACAGAACATTTTGTTACGAAACGAACCTTTTTCCATTATAATATTACTTCTACCAACACATAAGCAGAAAGTATAAAAAAGAAATGGTTTGATGATTTTTATGGGAAAATGTTTCAATTAATAAACGGAAAATGCACATTATAGCTTAATTGTTCATTGATTACAGAATCAAAAGGAACTTTAAAGCCTATCTGTTCATTGTAAGATTTATCAATTTGATGGTAACAAGTTCAAGTATAAATATTATTAAACGAAATACGGGTTATATACCAACGAGATAGCAACATAACGACATAAATAGCCTTTGTTTTTAAGAGTTCAAGATACAGTCTTCGTGTACATGTATATTATTAACCTGATCTTTGCTCATTGTTGAAGGCCGTACGGTGACCTATAGTTAATAATGTCTGTGTCATTTCGGTATCTTTTGGACAATTGTCTCATTTGCAATCATACCACATCTCCATTTTTACACTATATAGTAACGTTTAATTTTACCTTTTTTTTTATCCCTTTTTGATGTATGCCTTATGTTACAAATGTGTATTTTAGTTAGTAAAGAAAAGAATCAACATACAGCAACAAACTGCATGTTTGTTCTACTGTCAAGGCATTGAACTGGTTGAGTATTTACAGTTAATTTTCTTAGTCTTTAGTAGTCAATGCTGTGTTTTGTGTACTGTTGTTTGTCTTTTGGTGTTTGTCTCTTTTTTTTGCCACCACGTGGTCAGTTTATTTATGACTATGAGTTTGAATGTCCCTTTGGTATCAGTCGCCTCTCTTTTATAAAAGTGTGGTAAAGAATTCAGTTTTCTATGATGTTTTTACTTTACATACAGATACAATACAAGTGTGTTTAACCTTATGAGATAGCAATCTAGCAGGAACAAATATTAACCGTCAATAAAACGATCTTAAAAATAGACAACTATATGGTCACATGTCGTTTGTATTGGGGTTTTTGTTTTGTTTTGTCTTTAATTTTGTGCAATTGATTTTCAAATATCTTATATAAATCGTATTGTCGTTTTGTAATTCTACTATTATCTGGTTTATTTTATTCATTTTGTTTATTAAAAGGGTATTCAGGTAATGACACTTTATCATGCGCTGCACCTTTAAGAAATGTGACATGACCGATTTTCTTTAGCTAACATGAGGTTGATTTTGTTGGAAGCAGTAAACACAAATCATTAATTTAGGATGTGTTGTTCGAAACGCCCAGACTTTCCAGTCTTTTGTTTTTTTTTATTAAATTTAAGTTTGCGTTTGTTCCATTTCGTTCAACGTCATCATTTACATCATGTTTTCTTTGCACACTTGATAATATATGTCACCGTCTGATATGACGCGTAAAAGGGGATAACTGTCAGGATTATTTTCAAAAGAAGTAAAGGCAAATAATTATGATTTTATTATGTTTTATCACAGAGTATTTATAGAATATGTTTAGCAAACAATTTACACACATTACAAGTATGGATATCTCGCTATAGATTTTTTTCAGGCTAATAAAATATAATAACCGTACTCGTGTACTGAACATTTTTTTTGTATTTGTCAATATAATTGAAAGAAAAAGATTATTCCAGATCAATAAAATTAAGAAATCAGTAAATATTACATAGATATAGGAAGATGTGATGTGAGTGCCATGTTCACTTTGATTGCAATGGATTTAGAACTTATTTTCTGATTAAATGTAAAGCTTGTTTCGCCAGAATGGAAAACTAGTTGTTAAACATGCATCGTAAGAAGATTTTGCGAACCTATCAGAGTGAAAATTAATTTCATACAAACAATTTAAGTCGAAATGTTAATACGAGAAATGGTGACAGAGTTCTGTAACTGTTTGATTCCTATTCCATGGATAAAAAACTATTCGAAAAGAATGTAAAAAAAGGGGCAAAAGATACTAGAGGGTCATTCAAACTCATAGATCGACAACGCCATGGCTAAAAATGCAAAAGACAAACACTCAAATAAAAGTACACAAGACACATCAAAGAAAACTAAACACTAAGCAACACAAACCCTACCAAAAACTTGGGGTGATCTCAGGTGCTCCGGAAGGGTAAGCAGATAATTAGTAGTACTGCTATATCATTTTACTGCAGAAAAAAACCTTTTATTTAAGTATTCGTTGGCATGACTATCAATACTTGCTGTTATATGTTTCACTAGCTTTTCTCGCCTTAACGGCTGTTGAAGGTGCTTTTTCAAAAATAAAATTCAGCAATTGAAAGGGATTAAAAGTTAACAAAATTATCATTATTGATTTGTATCGCGATTTCTTTTCATTTAGTAGTTTCCTTATAGCATCCAACAAATTAAGATGGTGACTATCAGACAAACATCCCCTAAAAAGCACACTATTCAAACCACAATAAACTATTGTTAAATTTGGCGGCAAGAAAATCAGAATCAAAGGTGCATTGATAGCATCTAGTTTTTCAATTATATTTGGAAGTACACGTAAAAAAAAAAATTTGCAGCATCCGATTTTCAACTGAATTTTTATTGGTCAATGTTTATTTTTCATATAATGCATTGCAATTGGAAACCCTTTCAAAAAGTTCTTTATACGAAAATACACAAAGTTGTAATTTTGTTTTGGTAATGAAATGCTAATGTATTCAAATAATATGTATGTAGTGTGTTTACGATTTAAAAAATATGTTTATTGCTGATTGATTGTCACCGTGATTAAAAAATATATCAAATTGTTTTTCATATAAATTCTTTATTAAGCTATGAACTTATACAGTCATCCATTAACCACATATTGAGATTCTCATTATCATTTTTACTATAAATGCAATTGTTCAACGTGTTAATCACTATATGGACAAAAGGGATTGGTCAGTTACCTTTTTAGGTTTTACTAATACAGTATAACTTTATTGTTAAATGGTATTACAATATTGTGATTTTCATCATTAGATTTATAATAATTCCGAATACCATATTTAGATTCTACAACACTAAATAAAGTGATTATGCTTTAATGTGTATTATAAATAGTAAGTATACTGAGAGAGAGGTGTGCCTTTCTCTTGGTTAATTAGAGTTTCCTACTCTCACTTTCCATTCGTTTGGTGTGTTTGAGCTTTTGATTTTACTATTTGATTAGGGACTTTCTTTTTTTCAATTTTCTTCGGAGTTCAATATTTTTGTGATTTTACTTTTTATGGGAAGTCATTGTAATTTAATGCTTTATTTTGTATTACACACAAGTACGTATATTGAGAGAGGTGTGTCTTTCTCCTGGTTCGATATAGTTTCCTATTCTCACTATCCCTTGGGAACTGGTTGTAATCTTACCTGCTGATACATATAAGTATTGTCCAGCATCTCCTTCCCTGATTATATAGTGACCCTGTTCCCTGTTTATTATAGTTTCCTATTCTCTCTATCCCTTGGGAACTGGTTGTAATCTTACCTGCTGATACATATAAGTGTTGTCCAGCATCTCCTTCCCTGATTATATAGTGACCCTGTTCCCTGTTTATTATAGTTTCCTATTCTCTCTATCCCTTGGGAACTGCTTGTAATCTTACCTGCTGATACATATAAGTGTTGTCCAGCATCTCCTTCCCTGATTATATAGTGACCCTGTTTAATCTTTTTCTCGTACATACAATCAACTATCTCTCGTACTTGTGTCGAATCAAGGTTCTTCAAGAAGTCGTTGTCGTGAATTGCATCCTTAATAAGTTGCTTAGATCTGTCAATATAAGATAACAATTGATATGTAAATTCAATAGAAATAAGCCAATTAAATTCAATATATATTGTCAAGAGAAGATAGTTTCAGATGAGGTTTATCTTTTGTTTCTTAATAAGACTTTTATGTCAGAGGGTTAATAATTATAATTGGTTTTTTCACACTGTATGGAAAAGCGAAAACAACAATAATTCGATCAACAACAAAGCATCGATACTAGCCAGTGTTTGAAATAGTTCAGAATATCATGTTGAGTTCGGATTTACTTTTTGTGTGTTTTGAGGGTTTTGAGTTATTGTTTTCATCTAGAAAGTGTGAACTATTGGCAACACGAAAGACTCGCACATTTTGTTTTTATCAAGTTTCTCATTTAAATTGTTTTAAACATGGTATGTCTTCCAATTATGGTATACCTTCATGAAAACAATCATATAAGATGTTACTTTTTTTAATAAAAAATATGTAAATATTTGAAGAATTATTTGATAGTATATGAGACGACGAGTATCACATGTGGAGCAGATTCTGCTTAATCGGAGTACATGAAATCACCCCAGTGTTTGTTGGGGTTCGTGGTGCTCAGTTTTAAGTTTTCTATGTTGTGTTTTGTATACTGATTTTGCCATGACATTGTCATCTTATGATCGACTTAAGAGTTTGAATACCCCTGTGGTATCTCTCGTCTATCTTTTATAGAAGATAAACAATTAATGAAAAAAGGGGGAGTCATGAAAACATTTCTGGAAGAAATAGGTACAAAGTAGCTAATAAACATAACGAAAGAAATACCAGGACGTGTCGTCATGGCAACAGTAGAAGTAACATATCTTCTAGATACATGTATTTTAGATGCAGTCAATTTCGTTGCCTCGTAACATATATATGATTTAGGTATACATTTCTGATTGAAGTAAAAATAATCAATTTTGATTTATAGTTTTCTATTACCAAATATATATGAAATCTTTCTAAAAATTGTTTGCAATCCACTAAGTTTACTTAGTGTCTTTTTCCTTGATCGATTAAAAGTAGATCAGTTGAGAGAAAATCAAAGACATGAATCTTAGTAATATGTACATCATCATGTAGACTAATTTGCGTGATGTTATTAGACTAAAATGACCAAACACAGTAATTAAGATCATGAAAAAAACATATCACTTTTAAGATACATTTAATGTGTGATAGACTTTCAATTTGATGTCCATTTATATGGAATTCCTTGAATTAACAAAAAAAAATCAATTTTGAAATACACAGACTATGGTAAATGAAAAAAGTAATATGTCATTCCCAAAGAGTATACCGTTTGAATGAAGATACATCAAAAGAAACAACAAGTATAAACTATATGAACAAATATACCTGAAATCCTTCTCATGGTGTTTAAGTTCTAATATTTCACTATTTTGATTAGCGTTCGAACTTTCACCAGACACTCCCTGTTTTTTGGTACGTGTCTCCTGGCCTGCCATCGTTGCATCTTCCTGTATAGTTGCCAAAATATCCGGCTTTCCTGCATCTTTGTGAACTTTGATTTGTAAGACCGATTGTAATTTGTCAACTTCAGCACGTAATTTACATATTTCAACATCTTTTTCTTCCAACTGTTTGCACTTTTCCACAAGTTCTCCTTCATATCGTTGTATTTTTGAATCTCTATTCCTAATTTCCTTCCTCAATTCTGGAACTAAATGTTTTAATTTTACCACATCTATTTGTTCACCGTCTATAACAATATGAGTAGAACTTGCTCCATTCCCCATCCTGTTGCCCGATGGAGCCACATGGGCAATATGATAGACACCTGGTGCCCTGTTTGATGCAGGTGTTTTACCTGTGCCAGTTTTGTTCAATACTGATGTGTTAGACTTATTACTTTCACTGTTATGATTTGGTAACGGCATCGCAGTGGTATTGTATTTACGTCAACTGGTTCTATTAATTCTATAGGCTGTATGGAAATTGAGCGATTTGATTGATAGAAGAATATTGCTAAGCAACAGAATAAAACATCGGCTTAACACCTGTTGAACACAAATTGACAGTTAACGCTGTATACCTTCATCTGAAAAAGAGCAAAGTGAGACCTAATTATCACGGAACCATTTACACCTTTGTGGAATATCCTTATCGATTATTCGGTATTTAGACAAAACATTTATTTAAACCAGTCGTCTTGTCTGTTTACACTTACGCTATTCTGATATTGGGTTTGGTTAAGCAAGGCTATATAAGAAGTCACACAATATAGTTTTTTCTCTAAGGATATAAGAAATCAATGAAAAGTTGTAACGAACGAACAACTTATCAAACTTAACCAGTGTGTTATACATTTATGGATATTTTACCTGAAATTTAAAAAATCCACACTGATTATTGAAAGTTTAGGAATAGCAAATTGATTCAGAATGCAAATACAATAATAGTGACGAGTCGTCTTAGGTTCAGTTCGGAATAAGTTACAGCTTTATGAGCTGCTCTCAGAAAAATGATAATTGTTAAAAGGATAAGCTGGTGTTTCCCCTCAAGAATCGCACAATGACCCAAGTAAATTTAATATTCACCAAACAATCTGATTGGCAACAAGAAAATACATATATAGCAGTTACTCTGCCATGAAATAGAATTGTCAGTATTGTATTTGTTTAAAAGCAGAGAGAAAAATCTGGAGTATTATTTACACTGGAAGAAATATTACGGTATTTGTTCCTGACAGAATAAAGACTAGGGAATATGTGTTCCAACAAGAGCAGTTATTATAGCATTGTTATAAATAAGTTTCCAGATGAAATTTTGTTGGGAGGAACAAATCAAGTTGTCAACACTGCACCTTGGTGGGAAAGCCATTTCACAATAACAACTTAATACAAAACGAAGTCTCAATTTTCAAAAGTATTATATATGGACAACATGCATATATATGATAAGAACATTTTATGCAGATTTACTTTTTTTGTCATTTTGCATGCACAGTTAACATATAACAACTGTATTAGGATAGCCCAATAATTTTCGTGAAATATTTTAATGGTATTTGAATTCTGAATAAGATCATCATTTCACAACTATTTAATACGTGTTGCTAACATTAAAGAACTGTTCCTTTTCAATTTAAAGCACTATTTGCAATTCAGATCATTAATTCGTATTATACTCAAATCACTAGTATTGAAATCGATTAGTTAATATGTTTTGTGATTCTTGTAATTTTATTGTATAAGTATGAAAGGTTGCATCATGTTAACGCATAACTAACTATGATTTTGTTCTATTTACAAGCGTTTCAAAAATCTTCAAGTTACATGCAATACCCTTTGAAGCACGCATTTCCTTATCAGATAAAGAACTATATAATACTGTTGCTTCGAATGCCATTTTGTTATAAAATTCGACGAAGATGGTTAATTGACAAGGGTTAACGCTCTAGCGTATTTGGCTTGAATCTAAATTCCGTCAATATATTCTAACTGTACTTTTAGATCGTCGGTAAGGTCGTAAAGTCTTATCATCTTGCGCAAAACTTATGAAATATATGCTAAATACCAAGAGATAGATTCATTAAACGTTATATGCCTTTTATTCTCTCTAAATCGCCGTGCGAATGTTCAATGTATCAACTATACGAAATACACTGCAAACAATTTGATATTTGACACAAATTCAATATTCCTGCTGTCGACTCTCAGAATTAATTAAGCAATGTTCTTATTTGATAAAACCCAATACACCACGAGAAAATGAAATGTAAATAATTTCCATAAATGCAGCTTTTGTTTTTCATCTCTTCTGATACCGTATTATTCATTTCGCACAACACGTACAGTAAAATATTAAAAGAACGTAGTGCGACACTCTTCTTTTTTTATATGTTTTATATATAACAAATTTCAAAAGAACATACGACATATAAGAACCACTTTTTGTCGGTCAAATTTCCAAAACACAAATAATACAAGGAGTAAATGCACTTCTGAAATGTTCATGAGGAATCTGTTTTAAGGTATGATTTGGAAGTCGTATATGAGTTCGAAAAATGATTGTAATCAAACAGCTGAAATATAAACATGCCAGTCAACACATATGGTAATTTTAAAAGTATATGGAAAAGCTTTAGAATGCGTTAACAATTGTATCACACGTCTTCATTTTATACAAAACAGCGAAAAACGAAATTAAATTGAATTTTTCATTACTCATTCCACCAAGCTACCACTTGTGAATACTACTGCTGGTGAATTTTGTCTCTGATAATATCACCAGTCATGTTCTAATTCTGAAAAAAAAAATCTGGCAGTTTGAACAAAAAAAAACAACAAGGTTATAATACCTCCTTCAAATAGATTTTCACAATGCATTAGCAATTTTTAGTCCCTTTAAAATCTAGCCCCTCATGAATTATCAATCTACTTCTATTTGTTGGGCTGTTATCGCTTAACTGGACACCGTAAATTCACATTGTTGCACTGTGATTTATCTAGTATACCAACAACTATTTGTTTTTTTTCAAATGCCGCCACCTGCTCATATAGTTGGCGCAATTGATGACCATTTCTCACATATCCTAGGTGTACTCCTACATATTTACGCAATGCATATGCCTTTGTTTGTTTGTTGTTTTTTCCATAACTTTAATATCAATTGGCAAAGCGAGATGTTTAAATATATTGATTTTTTTTTGTTATAACGTGTTACCGTCTTCACACAAGGACCAAACAAAGAAGAAGTATTCGGTACGGTTTTGAAACTTTTAAATATGTATAAAAAAACACAGTAAAAAACAAATTTTAAAGTTAAATCGGCCTTCTAGAAGTATAGCGCTAAATAATTAACATTTATATTTTTCGTCATGAATAAAGGGGAGAAGTGAGGTATACGCCAATGAAACAGTAAACAAAAAAAAACAAAAAAAACAAAAGACATCTAGAGGGGCAATGAAAATAATGAAGATATCTCAAATCTCTGCAATGTTCAAATTCAGGAACGTTGAGCAAGGCTTTTTACCACAGCATTAGAAACTTTTGGCAAAACACAGACATATAAGTAAATACAGAATACATGAGTATAATGGAGTAGCTCGTACGACTAAATGGTTACATTATATAGTATTAGTCATCTTTGAATTAATAAAATTGCTTTTAAGAAATGATAGACTTAGTTGAAATGCCGAAAGGTAAATATTCAATTGAAATGAATGATCTTTGCTTATGGAAAATCATATGATAAGTTTTTCAAGTGTGTGTAAGTTCAAATTTTAACGTCAAACAACACTTAGCGCAAACCGTGGATGATAGTCCACGCAACAACAATTGATTTTTGCCGAAAGCGACTGATTTTGATAACAGAATTCGTACCGTCGTTGAAACAGAATACGTTATAAGGATACTTTAGTTGATCCGTTAACTCACAAAAAAATATTTTCTAGGCATATGATTGGTTAATAGCGACCTCGTGGAGACCATGTATATTCAATATTAGGTTAGTAGGGAGGCGGGGCTTATTTCAATACATGGTTAGTAGTGGATTTCCAACTAAGGCATTGTTTGATTATTTAAAAGTATTGAAAGATCTGTTAAATATTGTTATATCAAGGTTTGTTGATAATAGATATTTGTCGTTCACATCAGTTTTTAAGTGCAGACCAATTGAAGAAGGTTCTTAAAATTGAACACTTGAACACTTTGATACAGAAAAAAAGAAGATGTGTGAGGATAGCAAATAAGACATCTTTAGTCTAAATTCAACAAATAAAGATAGTCGGTAAGATAAATTCGTTACATAGTGTGCTAGTGACCTAATATGATATATACAGGGTAAGTAAATTCCATATGGACCTAATATGATATATACAGGGTAAGTAAATTCCATATGGAATTTACTTACTCTGTATATATCATATTAGGTCACTAATACACTATGTAACCAATAATATTGCAAAATTGTATTGGCTCACTGAAAATGCCTCACACTGCCCCTGACTTAATATATACAAATTTAAAATAATTTTGTGGTTGGAACAAGGTTTTGCAACACAAAATCTTCAACTTAGTCCATTTGCTCATCTCCCCCTAATCAGAAATGGCTCTGTACTTGCAGCTACAAAATTCCTTACAGGCACTCGAACGCCCATTTTAAACTAAAAGGTTTTTTTCGTCCAACAAAATTTGCATACTTCCACAAACGTATTTGAGTTTTATATCCCAAATCAGTTTAGACGTGGTTGGACATTTATTTATACCTCACATCCAAATATGACTTTAATGGCAGCGAACTTCAACATATAAAATGTACATTAGTAATCTACAATAATATTAAAAGAAAACTTCGATAAACGGAGCTAATTGCATCACTGTGCAGACTAAATCAAACAAATGAAAATATCTCGATTAAATACAAACAAAAATTCATCATCGTCAGAGTCCATTAAACAGAAAATCGACATATATAGCGAAGTTTGAATGATAAATATTGATGCATATATATTTGTATTTGTTTGACGGTCTTTAAACAGTAAAACCACTGTAAGATGTTACGGTGAAATAGAAACGTGCCTTCGTGCTGACCTCACAATTTCTTCAAGAACATAATAAAACAAAATAATTTACCGAGCTTTTTTATACTACATATTTAAAAGCATTATAACATCCGTTTTGCTTACATCAAACATTTTGAATTCCCTTGATTTTTTTTTATCATGAAATCATTGTATTTTAATAAGCAAATGTATTTATGATTCTATGTCCTCGGTAAATATATAGATAGCATCATTAAGTTGTAAAATACGATCTTGTTGACAGTTTCAGTTTTTCAAATTAAACGAGAAATATTTGTAATAGAGCACAGGTTATGAAGAAGATAATTTCGTGAATGACTAAATGATAACATGAAAACTTGCGAAACAAAATTTATTTGCAATATCGTTGCCGAGCATTTAAATAAAATGATTTATTTTAATTTTTTTGTTTGTCTCTGTTATGAAGCATTTGCAGGATTTCAACATTGACGTATTCACAGTCTAACTCTCCTATTTAATCAGACTAGCCACTTTATAACTCGTTACTTTAACATTGTCAACAACTCATGTCTAGATAATGTGTTGGCTAAAGGTTACCAGTATGCGTCAACGAGACTGCACCCCAAAGACAGAAATAACACACCCAGAGGTCAACAAACGTAATTACATTTTTGAATAATTGACATTAATTACAACCACTTCCTCTGCTGGTTGACTGCTAGTCCTCGAGGAAAATTACCTGCCCAATAGTAAATACTTTGATACTGGCGTGAAAATATGGATGTTTGTTTAATTCAAAGGATTTACTGTTACAAAATTTTGGATTAATTTTAATTAAAGTAATATATCTCCCTCATGCAAAGCTCGGATTCCTTGGATTCCTTGTCTGATTTTGGCTTTACTTGTATGTTTTTTGGATTGTAAGCCTTTGATGTTTTAAGTTAGCCTTGAATTTTCAAATATTTAGGCATCGAGAACCACTGAAGGGACATTTATTGTCGAAATGCGCATCTGTTGCAGAAAAATTGGTACTGTCAATTTTATTACTGCTTTATATATACATTTGTCATGGTAATAGTATACAGAAAACTGCAAGCCGAAAATGGGATGATGACATTTAAAAAAACAAAACAATTAATAATCCACGTCAACTCAAAGTTTAAGAAAATGACGGGAAAAGACAAGCATTGACAAAGTTCATGGGTTATTTTCTATATGAAAATGTTTAATAAATTTGTATTTTGTTATCCCAGTGCCATGTGTCTTGCTCATTGTTGATAGTCGTATAGTTATTTCCGTTCTGGTCCTTTGGTCTATGGTTGTCTCATCGGCAATCATACTCCATCTCTCTATTTGTATAACAACCTGATGATATCAATTAATGCCGCCCTACAATCTTATATCAACATTGGCTGTCGGTGGCCACTGTCTATTACAATCATTTTTTTGTCACGGGTTTCACAGAATTTCATACAATTTTCCTTCCTTTTGAAAAAAAAAGTCAAACACAATTGAACTGTTGGGGTAAAAGAGGGGCAAGCTATACCGAAGAGACATTCAAACACAATTAAACTGTTGGGATAAAAGAGGGGCAAGCTATACCGAAGAGACATTCAAACACATAATTTGAAGATTAACAGAAAACGACATGGCAAAAACACAAAACAAAGACCAACAAACAACAGTATACAAAACACAACATGGAAAACAAGAGGCCGAGAAACACAAAAAGAAAACTATGGAAAATCAAAGTTATAAAATAAAGGAGTATTTATTATCTATCCAATTTTTTTCAAGTTTGGTTCCAACCTATATATATTGCTAATTGACATTCATTCCAATGTATACATGTTATATCCAACGCACAGATTCAAATTTGTTTATTGAATGACATTTCATAAACTTTGATAAATAATATCATCTATAAAAGCTAGATGTGAAATACTACATTTATTAATTTCTTGCAGATGGTATCCTACTTCCAAAATTATCTCTGTTGACAGTTTGAGTCCGTTCTTTCTAAAAATAGGATAAATTCTATCTATAAAATTATAACTTATAAGCACCGTTAAAAATAAAAAGCTTCGACGCAAAGTGAACAGCTTTATGCAGCTAGACTTGTCCCATGTGTGAATTAATACTTAGCAACAATATGGCATCTGTCAAAAGAACACTTGGCATTAAAAGTTTATTAGGCTTACAGTTTAACTGAAATGTGTATGTTCAATTAAACATTTAAATAAACTCATCATAGACAATAGGACTAAATTTAGTATATACGCCAGACAAAAAAAAAGACTCATCAGTGACGTGAAGCTCGAATCGAAAAAAGTTAAAAAGGCCAAATAACGTACGAATTTGAAGAGCATTGAGGACCAAAATTCCTAAAAGTTTTGCCAAATATAGCTAAGGTAATCTATGCCTGAGGAAGAAAAGCCTTAGTATTTCAAAAAATTCAAAAATTTGGAAACAGTAAATTTTAAAATATAACCATATCAATGGCAGTTTATGTCAGCAGAAAAAGTGCTGACTACTGGACTTGTGATACCCTCGGGGAAATAAATCTCCACCAGCGGTGGCATCGACCCAGTGGTTGTAAATAAACTCATCATAACATCATTAACTTGTTTCTGTATCAACGTTGAGGTGATACAAAACTAAAACGAGCAATGTCGTTTAATAACTTATTCAAGACATCAAAAATGCCACTAAAGCATTTCTTCTAAAAAAAACCAAAAAAACAAATTTGGTCAGATCTGTAAAATAGCACCTAAAGGTACCAAATGGATAATTAATTAGCTATTGTCTGTAAGAACAACAATTCTCTTATAAATATTTTGGTATTCTTTACATACGCTAAATGTTTCCCATTCACAAATAATAAATATATATACTATCATTTGCGTCGTTTAGAGGAAACTTATTAATAAATATATGCTATCTGTCTACCTTAAAATCTGTATGTTACATTTCTATATTAAACTATGATTAAAAAAAAAAAACATTCTTTCGGTACCGATTGACTGAACTTTTTTTTCGGGTAAGTAAGTTTACATACTTTTGGTTTTAGCATAAATAACCGTCTTTTTAATGAAAAATAAAAGATAATAAAACACACTTAAATTGACAATTATTACAAAATAAAAGATGAAAAGTCTATAAATAATCTTACCTTATCAACCACGATATTCTAAATGATTTCCTTTACGTACTAATCGATACAATGTTAACTTTATAAATGTTACACTGCACGATGTCTTTCAACACTATCAGAAACTTTTTTGTTTTCCGTACTTGCCTAACCCAATAAGGTCGTAAATTTGATCAGTGGCCGATCTGGCATTTGTTAAGATTCGTTTGTCTTAATAGATTTATTATATCAACGTCCAATTTACAAAAGACGATTCCTAAACTGTATTCATTATACAAGGTTGCAATGCTAAATCAATGAACAATCAGAAATACTGATTTATTCTACTTCTGTTTTTGAGAATAATTAAAAGTGAGGACACCACCCCTTACCGGCCATAACGTTGTTCGTCTCAAATTAACTGAATATAGAATTCGATTTGATTGTATTAACTATATATGCTTGATTTAACCGTCTAGGGCATACTTCTAGAATGTAACAAGTAAAACAGATACTATTCATTCTCCAATCGAAACACTTAGTGATATATGTAAATATATACCATATAATGAATTATCGGTAATAAATCGATGGTAATGATAGATTCTTCAAGATGATGAAGCCGAGAGAAAATTCGAGATTTATGCGAATAGATGGTAAATGCGGTTACTGAAACTGAATGAGAAAATATACTTGAAAGCAAACTAGTTCGAAAAGATATAATTATATATATATGTCTACTCACCAGTCGGTGTGTCAAACTCGATTTTAGTTCTTATCGTTTTACTACAAGCTTAACATCGAGATGACAAATGCATTGATTACTTTCTAGTATTTTATACCGAGTAACATTATCGTCGAGGACTGACATTGTCAAAACAAAAATATTAACCAATTTCATTTACTTCTCTACTAACATTTCTATGTATAAAATTAAGAGATCAAATGACATAGAAGTACAACTACAGTTAATGATAGATAATGCTAATCATAAATCTTTCATAAAATGTCAACAGCTTATAGTGCATTTAACAAAGTGAATCACTAATATTTGGATTGTTATTTTTTTGCGAATAAAACATGCTACTTAATGATTCTTTATGTTTGCCCCGGTCCATTATAAGAGACCCTGGTAATTGACCACCTTCCTTCATTTCGGAATGTTCATATTAGGCGCCTGGCTCAGGTCCTATATTATTACTATTAGATTTCAAACATTTTCGTAAGCGATCAATCCTTTCCTTTATCTTAACACCGAACAATGAAGTAATATAATGTGTAAGTAAAAAAAAACTAATGCTATTTACAAAGGAATTACATAATGAGATATATTTGTACTTGAATAATAAAGAAATCGTTTTCAGACCACTTTCCTTGTATAGTAGTTTAATTAATTTAAAGTGGTATGTGTTAAATATCAAATGATTTATTATGTAGATATTGACAAGTTAACGAAAGTGTTTCCATTTTATTTCTTTGATATCACACTTATTACTAAGATGTTATTTTATACATGGCAATGAAAAATAATTTATCAAAATATGTACAGGGTTTCTATTCATGTTTTGTAATTATCTCTTGACACAAGTTCAATGTAAATGAAACATTGCTTTCTTTATAAATGATCGACATTTGCCCATTTCAAATATAAACATTTTAATCATTTTGAGGGGCCATGTTCTTAAATGAAATGTCATACATACAGTTTTGCAAAGCCGACCGTGCGAGGGCTGAAAAGCCAGTCAAGGTCGTTAAACACTTCCATATATATATTTTTGCAAGTTTTTGTTCTACCTAGCCTGTTACTTAATCATGTCTAAAAGATGTTAAAATAACATGTTTGTGGAATATTTAAAACAATGTCAATATGATACGAAGATTTGTTTCACAAAAGTTTCCACTCTGTTTATTTATTAGATTTCAAGCTCTCTGTGATTTTTTTCTTTGCAACTAGACGTATTAATTCATTTGGTTATTGCATTCCAAGGTATATCAAACTCAACCTTTAAAATGTCAAACAATATATATACTACATATCTCAATGACAAAGTATGGTTTTGAAATTCTTAAATAAACGAACTAGAAAAAACACTTTTGTACTTATTAAAGTTGAAGATGGCAGAGCCTACATCATTTAAAAAACATTTTGTTTTAGAATTTCCTTATTTACTCAAGTTTCTATAGAATAATCCAAACCATTCACCACACTTTAATAATGTGCATGAAAAATATGACACGGAAGACTTTCGGAAATAACTTTTACTAAGAAATAGTAAAACAGCCCATGACCACCCTTAGGTCTTAGAAACAGCGAGAAATCCTGCACCCGTAGGTGGGCTACAGCTGGCCCTATTAAATCAATACGAGTGCATCGAAAATGGACGCAATATTAGACTCCAAAGCATACAAATGAACCAAATAAAATAAAAAAGCATGCAAAACTTACAAGACCAGAGGCTTCTGACTTTGGATAGACGCGAAAATGCGTTGTTAAATGCCACGTGTTTTAAAATTACATTTGAAGAAGGAAATGAGACCAAGGCAGAATTTTGAAGTTCTTAACACAAATTGGTAGTTTTATATATTGAAAAGCAAAACTCCTGATTGCTAGAAGTATCAGTAATTCTAGGAACTGCAGGAGAAACCATTCATCGCCAAGTCAATAAAATTGTACCTTAGGGATATATTTTGTTTTTTAAAATTTCAATCCAGTAAAAATATCCTTGTCATGTCAAATGTGTACTCTCAATTTGAGCTCGCAATACGACTGTTAGTTTAATGACCATACAAGGATTCAGTAACTATATCGAACCCCATACCATTACTGCATATATCGAACCCCATACCATTACTGCATATATCGAACCCCATACCATTACTGCATATATCGAACCCCATACCATTACTGCATATATCGAACCCTATACCATTACTGCATATATCGAACCCCATACCATTACTGCATATATCGAACCCCATACCATTACTGCATATATCGAACCCTATACCATTACTGCAATAAAGTGACATAGTAATTGGATACTAAGTGACAGTATAAAAATAAATAAGCCTTAACAAATGGTCATTATATCTACATTACTTATTTTTATATTTTATATAGTCACAAATAAACTGGTTATGTACTTTGTTTGACGGAATATACACGGACTAGCCTGTGTGATAGTAATGCAGAAATCAATTTAAAGATTATTGTATGTTTACAAATAGCTTTACGAGTTATGTAAATGGAATGAAATTGTTAGAGGAATCATTTATAGTCGAATAAATCTATTATACGAATTATGTAAAATATAGAAAGATTGCGATAGGAAAAGTATCACTGCATCGCTAACCACTTCAAACAAATGTTAAGTTGACACTACCAACAAATGTTGAATTATAACCACACTTTTTGCAGTGCCCCAGTATACAGGAACAACCTATTTGGGACATCCAACAAATTGACAGGTATTTCCAAGACCCTTGCTAACCTGCCAGGCAAAGGGCAAAATGCTTGGTATAGGGTTCGATATATGCAGTAATGGTATGGGGTTCGATATATGCAGTAATGGTATGGGGTTCGATATATGCAGTAATGGTATGGGGTTCGATATATGCAGTAATGGTATGGGGTTCGATATATGCAGTAATGGTATAGGGTTCGATATATGCAGTAATGGTATGGGGTTCGATAGTGTCCCACCTATCTAAATCTCAATTGCAATATGCCAGTATAGATACAGACTACCATGTCCGTCACTGTTTTTTATTAGCGTCAGGACATTACTTTAACCGCTTATGTAGAGTGGCATTATACTATACTATATATGTATACAACTCAATTTGTAAATATTTTGGCCATATTTTGTTAAAGTAGACTTGAAAAGAACATTTAAGCGATGGCAATGTTAAAAGAACTTAGCAGAAAGGAGCAAAAAACACAACTGTAAGATTAGAGGATGATATAGATTGTACAAAATTGGCATTTTTCTCGATACCATACATCGACCAAACTTTGTCCTCATATTCATCAGACGCCCCGCAGCCTTTTATTGACTTGTTTGGACCAAGCGACCATGTATGGTAACCTCGAATTAACTGTGTTCCCTGTTAGTAAACACATCTAGAATATTTTTATTTATTGTTTATTAGTACCTTTTTGTCTTTAAAGTTATCCTTCTTTCCAGTAAAAAAAAAAGTACTTGGAACAGTCTATCACATACTGTTAATGCTTGAAACTCAATGAAGAACTCAAAGATTGAGTTACATATAACAGAAACCCACAGTCTGAAACATTTTGCAGCATCTTAATTTTTTGTATTTCATTTTGATTATACTAGATGAATTTATCATAACTTTGAATTCAAATAGTCAACTTCTACAGACACTAAATTGTGGACTGTACTTGTACTGAAGAAAGTTTAAAATACATATAGATCAAACGTCTGGAAAATTTCAATTACGTAACGTAATTACCCGGATGTTCCATGTAATTATCCAACCTCCATCGGTACTAAGTTATATCGGTAATCATATAGACCTACATAAAGGAGTAATGTCTTCATTCAGCCAAGGAAATAAGTTTGACCGGTATGAAGGATAATAATGGGCAGAACGTTCTGTAATGTGCATCTCCTACAGATAAACTCCTTCCTGTTAAGTCATCAACAGACGCTGTCATAAAACAGCAGTTAGGAACAACTGGAGATTAATGATCTGTGTGCACATAATAAATTCTATTAATGAACTAATTAAAACTAACTGTTTATGATCGTTCGGACATCGTAAAACATCGTAAAACAAACCATTGTTAAATTAGAAAGTAGTATTTATCGTTATGGCAGAAAGACTTAAATGATTACTTATATCAAATATTATTATATTCTCTATCAGATGTTCGGTCATTTAGTGCATGGGGTAATACATTCTTCTTTCTTATTTACTAAGGATCATGCACTGACTTTTTCAAACTTATATTATGTATTTAATTTTACTGTTCTCATCATGGCATGCTAAATATTTGTCGTTTGAGATTCAGCAAATTTTTTATGCATGATTTTGATTGCGGTTATTGACATTAAAAGAGCTTTCAGTAATTGCTAGTACTACTTTGCATATACATTTTATAGTTCACGGGTTCTTATGGTGTTCTGTTACACCGCTGTCCAATAATAGGAAAGGGTTGGACGCAAACAAAAATGTTGAAATCCGCCGTATTATGTATGTGTGTGTGCCAACTGAGCAGGAGCCTTTAATTCATTGGTTGTCGTGTGTTGTTGTATATCACATTTGTTTGTTTTCTGTATTATTAAGATCTAAAGTTGTTTACTTTTACTTCACTAGGTCTGGTTGAAATTTGTCTTTTTAAGAATCACACATCTTCTTATTCTAACCTTATAACCTAAGTTTAGTTCATGTAATAGTTATATAAAATATGTCTTTTTCCTTCCATTTGAATTTCATAATAACTTGTTTTTACTTTTAATTAATTTAAAAAAAACATGATAATAAAGACATACCAAACTTTGAATCTTAAGGAAAACATCTGAATAAGAATTGCGTTTAAAATTTCCATTAGTTGCTAAAGTGCATTCTTTTATCAGCAAATGTTTAACATTGTAATAATTCGCATTTACTAGAAATCTATTTTGAAATGCATATCTTACTATTTGAAATAACATAGGTAAATTATTCAATATTCAAACAGAGGTTTCAAATAGGTTTTGAATTGTAGCGCATTCTTATTAACATACAAGATGTGTTTTACGAGTTCTTTTGTTGTAAACGAGTTGTTGTTTTCTAGTCTTTTCAATCGAAGTGGACTTTTACCTTATATCAAAAGGCTATGTCTCATTTAAGGAAAGTCTATGGCACAATTAGATTGAAGTTAACCTACATTACTAAAAAAAGAAAACGAAAAAAAACCTTCGTGGCAGTAAGAAGATTATATTGATCACTTCCTTTATCAAATAAAACAAACCTAGATTATTGTCAACTAGGATAAATAGAAAATAATGCAAGTGTTCAACTCAAGTCACGTTTATTATCCCCAATGCAAAAAGGTAAGATTGATATAACCATTAGTAAACTACGTTCGTATGAACTGTGAAAATAATAGTTGATGTTGGAGATATTAAAAAAATTATCGATATTCATATGATCTCATATGAATTAATCTAATTTAGCACTGTGAAATACAGTACGTGATTGAAGTTTTATTGGGCAGTTGGGTAAATGATAGATTGAAAATCGGTATCAAAAGGTTGCTTTAATTGAAACTAGAAACAATATTACAACTCATCGGAAGAAGTGACCAAGAAAGTAGCACTAATAAATTTAACTATGCTAGTGTAATTGTGAGCACGGCGGCGCGAAAGACTGTCTGTGCATAGATATGCTGGAAATTATACTGGTTGCGACTAAACAAATATTCGCCCGAACTTTCATTTTGTTTTATCTAATTTACAAACTTAATTTTCTCTCAATCCTATTTCTCCCCTCAATATTTCAGCAACATGATATTTATAACTTTATTTTAGCTTTAAATAATCGGGTAGTTTGTTGGTTTTTATTAGGGAGGGAGATTAGCATCAATCATTCCCTCACTGTTTACTGTATCTGATATCATTATAAAAGATTTCCAGTATCTTGTCAGCTGGTAAAGGAGCATGTTTTATTTTTTGTCTATCTGATGAGTTAAGCCTTTTTCAACTTATTTTTATAGTTCGTTCTTATGTTGTACTGTTATACCACTGTCCCAGGTTAGGGGGAGGGTTGGGATCCCGCTAACATGTTTAACCCCGCCACATTATTTATGTATGTGCCTGTCCCAAGTCAGGAGCCTGCAATTCAGTGGTTGTCGTTTGTTTATGTGTTATATATTTGTTTTTCGTTCATTTTTTTTACATAAATAAGGCCGTACGTTTTCTCGCTTGAATTGTTTTACATTGTCTTATCGGGGCCTTTTATAGCTGACTATATGCGGTATGGGCTTTGCTCATTGTTGAAGGCCGTACGGTGACCTATAGTTGTTAATGTTTGTGTCATTTTGGTCTTTTGTGGACAGTTGTCTCATTGGCAATAAGATCATATCCTCTTTTTTATATGTGTTCGGTGACTTCAATATTGTTTATTATGTTTTGTATGTACCCTTTTTACCCGTTTTTTTTAACTGATTTTAATTTTACGCTTTTCTACAGTATGAATAAATTTGAGTATTGAAATGGGGAATGTGTCAAAGAGACAACAACCCGACCATAGAAAAAAACAACAGCAGAAGGTCACCAACAGGTCTTCAATGTAGCGAGAATTCCCGCACCCGAAGGCGTTCTTCAGCTGACCCCTAAACAAATATATACTAGTTAAATGATAATAAACGGCATACTAATTCCCAAATTGTACACAAGAAACTAAAATTGAAATAATACAAGACTAACAAAGGCCAGAGGCTCCTGTCTTGGGACATGCGCAAAAATGCGGCGGGGTTAAACATGTTTATGAGATGCCTCTTTATTCTACAAAGGGGGTCAGTTACTAGTATAAAAATGTGTACCATTGCAACATGTTAATGTGAGCGTCTCAAGTATGAAACCTCGTCAATGGTTGCCTTTAATCATTTTGTTCTTTGCTGAATTGTATACTGCTGGCAGATCTTTGAAAGTCTCTGCTCAATTGATCAACAGCATATCTAAACTTGGGAAGATTAAGAGCTTCGCATATTATATATGCATATAATGTGTTGTTGTAGGCCTATGTTGACATATGTATATTAATGGATGGTTGTCCCTATATCTCCTTTCATTCATATCTTTAAACAGCAAAATTCAAATAAATTTATATCCGTTTATTAACTTAAAAACACCAGAAAAACACAAAAAAATATAATATTTGAAAACAGTTATAAATCGTATTTAAAAAGCGTCTGTGATTTTGCATTGGACCTGGTGCAATTTATAATAACGTTTTAAGTATTTTGAATAAAAGGGCTTATTTGTACGGTGACCTATATATATATAGTGGTTAACTTCTATGTCATTCCTGTACCAAGTCAAGAATATGGCCATTGTTATATTATAGTTCGTTTCTGTGTGTGTTATATTTTAACATTGTGTCGGTTGTTTTCTCTAATATTTGAGGGTGAATTCCAATTACTATAAGACGTGTCACGGTACTTTTCTATCCCAAAATCATGTATTTGGTTTTGGTGTTATATTTGTCATTCTCATCGAATTTTGTCTAATGCTAAGACCGTTTCTGTGTGTGCTGCATTTTAATGTTGTGTCGTTGTTCCCCTCTTATATTTAATGCGATTCCCTCAGTTTTAGTTTGTTACCCCGATTTTGTTTTTTGTCCATCGATTTACGAGTTTTGAACAGCTGTATACTACTGCTGCCTTTATTTGGCCTTTGGTGGAGATTTGTCTCATTGGCATTCGTACCACATTCTTTTATATTTATAATTATTAATAATCCATTTTTGGTGTTAAGTATTCTGACTTATATCTATCTATAATATAACATGGGGAAATATAGCTTTATGCATGTTTAATCGGCTAAACAATGTGCATGTATCATCTATGTACATTTATTTGGCCATCTATTTACAGGAATGTCTTTATTACATAATTGTTATTCAACACATTATACTTTAGCATTTAAATCACGAAAAAGATAATTAAATTGTTGCCTTAATCTTCGGAAACCAGCTTATTTGGTGTATTTCAGAATTTGTAAATATCTAACGCCAACAAAAAATCTATTGTCCTTCTAAAAACCTATCTGGAAGTTTGTGTCTTGTCATTTCCATAAAAAAAACAATATCATCGTCATGTCAACGTTTCAACTTTGACAAACGTACAAAACTATTAGTCCAATTCAAAACGAGAATTGTAATTAAATGTACATGTAATTATGTTTTACTAAGGCTGGGCCATATTAACGGCCAATGGAGAACATGACTGTATTCTCATTCAACTGGACTAGATCGATCATCCTCTATTTTAGATAGCAAATATTGTTAAAAGGATTTTACGGTGCGATTACAATTTTATGTCGATAAGTGACAGAAGAAAAGGACGAAAGCAGAAAGAGTCTACAAAACATACACGAGAAACTAAGGTTTGAACAACACGAACCCTATCTAACATTTAACATACGAGTTGCTCTGGAAGTGAAAGAAGTTTCTGGTGGTGCCCATTACAAACAAATATTCAATTATAAGTAATAAACGAGGGAACAAACCACGACAAATAATGGAACTGGTAACAAACTGATAATATGAACTACATGAACACCTTGTTTACTATATGTAAGGAAGTTAATTAAAACTCATGGTTAACCAAACAATCAAGTCTAAGGACTCATTCGTTTATTTTTCAGGTTCAACCAAATAGAATCGTTGGTGCGATATGAAAGTTCGCGCTTGGTCTTAATAAAGTTGTACTTTTGAGGGTATTCATCGATAAAACTAGTCTTATAATTATAATAACAAAATGATAAAGTAAAAGCAACAAGGGAAGACATAATAGTAAGCAACCAACATGAATTATACCATCTATGACCATCTATGCATATTTCGTTAATGTTTGTGTCACTATCTATTTAGCATATACCTAACCTATCCTTTTATTTAATCCAAACTGTAACACAATATGCATTTATAAAATCTAGAGACCTGATGATTTACTGCAAAAAAAGTGATAATTATGCAATACTTCCTACTGTGACGTATAATTTAAGAATTGTAGAATCAGAAAATCAATTACTCTACTTGGAGTTTTCTTAAACTTAAGAAATCAACCATCTATTATAACACGTTATCTCCGAACAAAGCTGTTTGATAAACACTTTAACGTTTTTATTGGGAATATCGTAAGAACCATAATACGTTTCTGTGTTATATAACTGTCAGCTATGTATAAAGAAATGTACAAATGCACGATTATTAACTGAGAAGACACGTTTAAAAAAGTATAGATGTGTCGGAGGGTAGATTGTTTTTTCTTCTGTAATTTTGCTTTCATTCTTTTGAATTTTCCAGTCAGCATCTAGCCCCTATGCGCGATTACAAAACTAATACTAGTAACCCGTTTTTGACCGCATTGATATGTAAGATAAATAATTCATTAAACAAACTGCAAAGAAGTTTTTTTCTGAATATTTTGATTAAATGTTTACACATAATATTATTTATAAGGCATTCGGAACATTTCAAGTTTCATTTTTTTTTACACGGTTAAGTTCGAAGTTTTAGCGACATTGCGATGTAATCCTGTATGTTAGTAGTAAGAAGAAACAACCTATGAATTCGTAATTTAATATTGTATTATTTTCACAACTTGTGTCTGTGAAAAAGTTATCTAGCTATGTATATGAAGGGTATAACGGGACGTGATTAAAATACGCTCTAGGACAATGAAAACAATAAATTGCAATGTTAATGCAAACAAGCATACTAATTCTTAAGTGAAGAATGTGTTATTCTGATCCAATATGTTTCTATAAACAAGGAACAGTATGATATATCGTGTATTGAGAGAAAGCGATTCTGTCAATAGTGTCACGTGTATGAAATTATTCAATCTTTTATATTATATCATTATGATAGAAACAGGTTAATCAAATGTCAAAAAACTTTCTGATCAAACAAAACTTGTTTTCATGTACTCTTATAAGTATTAATTGTAAGGGGCAATGAATTGTTTTTGAGATTCATATGTATTTGGTATAGTTTTATAATAATAAACAACCATACCATTGTTCTTCAAACCATTGTAATTTACTGGTTATATATGGCATAATGATTTCTTCATTGGTATATTAAGCAACCACATTAACACTGAGTACATACAAACAGCTATATAAATATAAAAATAAGAAGATGTGGTAGGATTGCCAATGAGTCAAATCTCCACTAGAGACCAAAATAAAACAGAAATAATCAATTATAGGTCATTGTACGGCCTTCGACAATGAGTAAAACCCACACCGCATATATTTAGCTATACAGGACCCCGAAATAAAAAAATGTACATATATACAAATAATCACCATTACTGACTCAAACATTTCATTTCTTATACCGATTATTTCAAATCCAGTAGCAAATATTACAGGCATAACTGGTAGAGTAAATGTTGATGGTTAAGGAACTTTCCGGGATTACTGAAATTTGGTTGGGGTTGAGCTGATCAAAATCCATGTTTCTGTGTAGTATACAAACAAACATACGCAGGCGTACTCCGATGAGACAACAACTCGACGCCACAAACAAACAAACAATCCTGATTCTTTTTAATTGTTTGGTGTGGGTTTTTTTTTATGTTTGCTGCCTTTTTCGGCGTATGATCCTTGATTATAACCACTTCGTATCGTTCTTTCTTATTTCAAGTAGAAAGTTAAATTGTAGATGTAATCCAAATGGGGGTTTACAAATATATATCAAAGTTATAGAATAATTAAAGTATGTTAGACTTTATACTCAAATCCAAGTTTGAATTGAGTTATCAAGAAGAATGCTATTAATGTCGTTTTAGCATTTCAAAAGAGCTTTTGTTTTCAAATTTCCAAAATAATGTTTAGCCAAGAACGATTGCTGTATTTGAAAATACACTACACCTTTGCAGCAATATACATCGTTCAAATTCGTGCGATCAATCAGTTCCATGACACAACTACAAACAAAGGTTTAATGTGTCAATTGTTTATCTTAGCTTCACGACAATTAATGAAAAAAAACAACAACCACAAGACTTTCCCTGGTTATATATAATTACAGGTAACCAAGTTCGTTCCCAGGTAAATAGATATTTTAACAATAACAAAAAACTATAAAACTATAACCGACATGATATATAAATAACATCCTATTTTTGTTGTGCTTTAAAGACAAAAAAATAATTATAATTTAGGAACAGCTGCGATGGAAGGACATACAAAATAAAACGAACGTTACACTACTGTCAAATCTAAGTGATTGTTGTTTGCTTAAAGTACAGAAGCAAAGACTTTGTTGTCTGCTCTTTGGTCGGGTTATTGTCTCTCTAATATTACATTTGTATTCCCCATTTTCAATTTTATTTGTTTGAGGAACTACTGATACAGATTCATTCTACACAATTCTGTGTCGATAATTTATTCTCTCTTTTTAATGCAAGGATTTTAATTTTGTATTAAAAAAGTAAAAATAAGACGTGAGAATACACTTTAGTGGTATCATATAAAACTAAACACATCGAAACTTGAGAAGGATTTTCTAATATAAAATCAACATGAAGTTTACGATAGTTGAGTTTTTTCTTTCAGCTTTTAACAATCTTTTTGGTGTTCTAATGTTTTTGAATAGTGTGTGCTAATATAATGGGAATATATGTGTGATCCTTCTGAACGTCTGTTCGTCTGACGGGTTACATAGTGGAGACGCATCATTTTCTAAATAGATATAGGAAGATGTGGTGTGAGTGCCAATGAGACAACTCTCCATCCAAATAACAATTTAAAAATTAAACCATTATAGGTTAAAGTACGGCTCTTTTAGTTCCCGAAAGATGCGTTTTCTTAAAATTCTGAAGTTCGGGATAAACTTATTTTCGTGGTTCCTTTTTTTACTTTTTTACTTAGCTTCGGTGACCTTTCATTGTTACAGTTCATACTTATTTTGTGTGTAAAATGACATAGACCGATAAAAATATATAGAAATTGAAATTTACGTGGTAGGCACACGCAGTTACACATCACAAGTTTACACGAGTTCTTGTAGAATTGTATTTTTTTAATTATAGATCAAATCTGCAAAGGATTAAATAAGGTGGAAAGATTAAACAAACAAAGTTATCATCGTCATTACTATGATAACACTTCTGTGGATGCATCCGGTTATATAAGAGGGATGACGTGGGCTTCTTTTTAGAAATGTAAAATAGCAATACTATATATATCTGAATACTTTTATTTATCCTTTAAAATAAAATATCTTAGACATTTCAAAGTTTGTCCGTATTTGGGTACATCTATTATCCAGACTTCGTAATTATTCGTAGCAAGAGTAGAACTTTTGACAAACAATTTTGGTAAACTTCAACTTTTAATAGTGAAACGAATTTGTGCAAGAATGAAATGCAAATTAATCTTAGTTAAAGCTAGTCTCATATCAGCACCATAGTAGTTTGAAAATTAAAAATTACGTTTAAATGGTACCGTTCAAAGGTTTCATATTTTTTCACAATTTGTGTTTGAAATGACAACTTCATACACAGTGTCAGAATGGAGACACATAAGACTTAAAGTCTAGACACATAAACAAAACATCCAAATAGGTCTACCCAATTTGGTCGAAAGAATTGCCACCTATTAATATGGAATGCACTAAGTTTTACCAATAAGAAGATGTGGTATGAGTGCTAATGAGACAACTCTCAATCAAAGTCACAATGTGAAAAAAGTAAACAATTATAGGCCAAAGTACGGCCTTCAACACAGAACCTTGAATATTTGTACTGAAGTCCCAAGCATTGTCTAGTTGAATGATATTTGCAGCATTTTAAAATCATTGTGGATATTGTCTCGAGTTTTGCAGCCTTTACCAGTGGAGTTACTTTCTCAAGTTTTACAATTTCAGTGCTTGTGGTAAGCAAGTACTTTAAACATGGTACGGTATGACTGAAAGGTGAACAATATTACATATGGTATCCCTTATTCCGTCTAGAGGTATACAATATTACATATGGTATCCCTTATTCCGTCTAGAGGTATACATGATTACATATGGTATCCCTTATTCCGTCTAGAGGTATACATGATTACATATGGTATCCCTTATTCCGTCTAGAGGTATACATGATTACATATGGTATCCCTTATTCCGTCTAGAGGTGAACAATATTACATATGGTATCCCTTATTCCGTCTAGAGGTATACATGATTACATCTACACACCCAAAGGTATGAAAAATTTGACATGTACCATACGCTCCACTGACAACATTGACATCTTCGCACTTATCAAAAGAAACACTTGTGACAAGTAACTTTATTTTAAAATTAGTTGGATTTTGAACGTTGCTAGAATTTTTTTTCTTTTGTTACAATTACCAGTGAAGTCATCATTTAGAAAGCTCGATGCTTATAACGTTTGGATTGCAAAATAATTATAAATCTGATTAAATGAAACAGCACTGCAAGTTCACTCTTAAATTGTTTAAAATTTTGTCGCTCAGTTTTTAAGTCTAGTCATAGAGTTTAGTTGACTGTTTTTCGTCTTTTTTGCCTTTTTTTATTTTTGGCAATGATCCTGGTCTGCTTTTGTTCTTCTTAGTTATCTCAATCAACTCTTAAATGTTGCACTCCAGTCTGACTCCTGCCAACAGTATTCCAAATTTTTTTCCAAAACTACTGAATGGATTTTCAAGATATGTACCCTTTTTTTAAAGCTGAAATTTCATTCATTCTTAATCAATATATATTATTATTTTGGAATAAACCTTTAAAAACATATATATATATAACTGCCAAAAAAGTACTCTCCCAAATTGGATGAAAATAGCCAGTTTTATTGAAAATACAGACAATAGTTCCTTCACTTCATTATCCTAAATTCATGAATATTAAAATTTATATAGACGTTTTGTTTAAACTATTTCTTATCGATTAGTAGTGAGATACCTCAAAATTGAAAAGGTATAGGGGAACACAAGGCAAAGATAAATGTGGTGATTATATTACATGTACATAGTTAGTTTACGAAACTAAGTGATTGAGGCATTCTATCTTTTTCAAACCACTTGTGCATGATAGTATTGATGACGGTATTATTTGTCCTTGCCGACATGCATTTGTTTCTCTCTCTTATTTAAAACCAGATGTGACGCGCTATTTTATCTGTCTATTCCATATATAGTTAAACTCGAGAAGTTAACAAAGGAGACAATAACACATGTTAAAAGTCCCTCTATCAAAAGTCCACTTAAGATTAATATGATGAAGAAAAGTAATATATAAAGTCCATGGTCTGTCAAAAATCAGTCTGCAGCAATAAATCAAACAGAGCTTCACAATATCGTTCTCTTAAAGTTCAATTGAAACTCATTCAGTAGTTCTTGAGATGATGGCGTTATATAAAAATTCAGATGAAAGAATAAACACCAAAAAGCATTAACCGTTTTCTGACAGAAGCGAAGGGCACGGTCTTAGGTACCAATGGCAATGTAAATTCAAATGTAGTGTTGTTTATGAATAATAGTATATGTGTAATGTGTATGTCAACGACACAGCGACCGCACATTATAACTAAAACACCTAATGTCAATCCATGCAAACTTTGGAAAAATATATTTAACATATTTCAACAAACAAAATACGCTTAGTGTTTTATGACAATTATAACTTAATTACAAGTCAAATACTGACATCATTTGAAAAAAAATTTGTATGCACTTTTCGTCTGTAAACAACACTCATCTACAAAAAAGGATAAACAAATACTACTAGCAGACATTAACGGCAACCACATACTCTTAAATTGGAACAAGCACACAAAGGTTTAAACAAATGTATGAGGGCTCTAAACCCCCTTCCCGCTTACAAGAGACAACAAACACGCCATATATTGACAGATTACTTATGTGTATTTATAGATATGCATAATTAGTATATCAATGTCTATTATGAATACTAATTAGGACAATACTTCCTTTTCGAACTTAATGCATGTCTTTGCTGCTTATTCCTTGAACTGCTTTATGTTTAAAATGCTGATTTTTTTTTCAAAAGTTTATCACCTTAAAAACTTTACATGACCTAATCCTGTTTATCTACTGTGATCTAAATATATACCTTTGCTATCTGAATATCCTCATTCAGTACAACAACTTGTCACGTAATTAATCAAACTTTACCAAATCTTGCCTGAAAACTTAACACAACATAGTGTCAGATTTTCACTTATAGCTTGATGAATTATCTGTTCAATGATACTTTGTATATGCTGTCGCGGTGGCATTGTGCACAGAATCTACCATTTAAAACAAAATGTGAAAATTCGATTTAAAAATAAATCAATAAACATGCGCGTATAATTAATTGATAGTCTCTAATAAAATAAAAGTATAATGTTACCATCAAATGCATATTCATTGAAATATATTGGTATACTTATATAAGTTGTAGGCGTCTATATTGTGACTTTTCAACATTGTACTAATACGTAGGTTGTCTTATGATTATTATGTATGATATTCATGTAGCTACCACCTTTACATACTTAGTTCCATAAAAAGTAATTAAAAAAGTTATCATAAATATACAATAAACAGAAAATATAGGTTGATTGCATAGTTTTTCATGTTGTATTATTATTCTACTGTAAATGGTAGTTACAACACGAATATCACAAGATCGTTTAACCTTTGAAATGAGAAAAGGTTGGACTTACCTATAACTTTGATCATTGAATTTTCTTCTCTTGAATACACATTTTAATATCCATTTTAACCAGAAAATTGTCCAGTGTTAATATTATGGTGTACACCTTCTCTCGTCATGTCACCAGTTTATCATTCTGGCGACATGTGCCCGCGGCTATTCCTTCTATACAACTGAAAAACACAAGAGGTATTACATATTCATAAAAATATGTAAATGAATGCATGATTATAAGTAATAGTTTTTCAAATTATAAAATAATTCCTTTAAACGATGTGTTTCTGATCGCAGATGTTTTATTTGTACACCGAGGCAGAAAAATATATTTTGAATGGAAATACTCGGGCTATGAATTAATGATTTCTATGTATTTCATAACGTAGATCATGAAATAGAGACGGAAACAAACCCAGTTGTCTTGTGTATCATATCGCTTTGACTATTCTGAACGACTGTGCAATTAATCCACTGTCTATTTATTAAATAGGTTCACAACATCATAGTTACAGCATTATTCTTTTCCGACTGCGTATTTATTGCATTGAAGCTAACACTACATAACATATTATACGCACGATACTATTTCATTCATTAAGAAGGCTTGTCAACGATATTGAAGTAATTCTATATAATTACATATGTTACTGAAAACGCGGTTAACCAAAACGGAAACAATGATGAACAGAGCATTTGGCCTATCTTACACAAGCAAAGTAAATATTGAAATAAATGGATTGATTTTTGGTTGTTTAGTTAAAAGATATGTAACCTGTACTTTGATTTGATTTATAAAGTAAGCGGAAAGACTGCTTTTAATGCAAGTTAGAAACGTATCTTACCAAACTGAACTTAAGAGGTAAATACATTAAGTACCGAAACAAAGACATAATAATTCAAATAAACAATATCTGATATAATCACCTAATGCTTTGTCATAAGAACGTTATGATCAGTTTATAGCACTAAGACCTCAAAAATCAACAGTCAACAAGCCTATCGTTAGAAAGTTTAAGATAAAATAAAGATGTTAGTTCACGAAAGATTGGGCATGCAGAATATGTTGAAATGAGTTATCATGTAACGACTTTTCCTGAGGTCGTAAAGACATATATAGAAATTATTAATTCATCGCCAGATTTGTTTCATATAAAGTAGTTTTTCAAAGTTTGGCTCTATGTACAAATAAAATATATGTGATAAGAAATCGTTTAATACAGGAAAGTTTAGTTTCTGCCATTAGAACATTTTTGACCAGTTAATACCATTGAGACAGAAGAAATATTTTCGATTGTTACATGGACTGAATATTTAACTAAACCATATGTTTGTTTTACATTATTTGCCACAGCTGTGGATAACATTGTTGACCTTTATTTTTTTTTAACATTGTGCATCTTGATTATTTCAATGTTGTAAGTAGATATTAGAAGATGTGGTATGAGTGTCAATGAGATTGGTCTTCATCCAAGTCACAATTCAAAGCTATATGATACACAAGACAACTGGGTTTGTTTCCGTCTCTATTTCATGATCTACGTTATAAAATACTTAGAAATCATTAATTCATAGCCCAAGTCACAATTTGTAAAAGTAAACCATTATAGATCAAAGTGCAGTCTTGAACACGGAGCCTTGTCTCACATCGTACAGCAAGCTATAAAGGACCCCCAAAATTACTAGTGTGAAACCATTCAGCGGTCTAATCTATATAAAAATAACGAGAAACACTTATATGCATATCACACTGAACCAAATAATTCTTTTTTTACATTGTTTGCCACAGCTGTAGATAACATTGATGACCGTTGTTTTTTTTTTTAATATTTAGCATCTCGATTATTTAATAAAGAATGTGTTTTCAACACTTTTAACCAACAAATTACTTGTGCACCATTTGACATTACAATTTGATTTGAGGGAATATGGGGTACAAAATACGCTTACTGATATTTTTATAAAAACCAGACTGATTTTGACTTCCAAAGAATCACGTTTCACTGCAAGACTTTAAACATTGGTTTGTAGAAAGGTGACACATGATCAATTCATGATGTACATGGTTCTGCTGAAGTAACTTCTGGCACAATATTTTGTCAGTCCTCTTTTTTAACAGGACGGGTTAGACTTAAGTTGCACCAATTCGAATCATTGTCAATGGATTGATTGAACGAAATCAGTGATAAAAGAAAAAGTCGCTAGTTGAGACATATTTTCAATTTATTCTGCATGCATGCCAGGCCTTCATGAACTACATTCTTCTTTAATTTATCTAAAACTTTCCAACGGTTGAGACGTTGACTCTTAATTATGAGGTCTAATTATCAGAATGACAAAAAGACGTATTTCTCAATACTAAAGACTTATGAAGTATTAATACAACCTACGTTACTATATTGATATTGTTTGTAGTTATTAATCTCCGAAGGGAGTTTACCTTTGTCATTACAGGTATGTTATTTTGATTCATATTTCACTAAAATCACGGTCACATAGGACATGATCAGTATCGATTTAATGTCAAAATTACTTAGCAAATAAACATAACCTCGACTACAACTCATTTTATTTACACAAATAAAATAGCGAATGTAAACAAATTATAGAGACATGAATAAAATACTACATTTATAATACTCGACATGCAAACGAAGGATATTCATTATTTTTGATGTCGTGCACATCACAATGCATGCATATAAGGTATAATTTATATCATGGATGAATGCCACCTATTTACATGTCCACTTACATGTAACATTGTATCCATTTAGTACAAAAATTGTAATGTTTGTAAGTTTAAACAAAACTTAAAATATTATCACATTGAATTCATGCCATTAATTAAATAAAAGAACTTGCCTAATTGTATTCTATCTTTATCTATCCAAGACACTAGTGTGGCTACTTCAACATTGAACACGACACTTTATTCAATGTTTCAAGTGCTGATTGAAATCGTCGTTTAACATCCGTTTAGTGGCAACAACATATTTTGACCTTATGAATACTAAGTATAATTTAAAGACGCAAACCGTTATATTTGAATTTAACGAAATGTTTGCCTTTTTTTATCCATAACTGTATTTTGGGTCGCATTATGTTAATTTTGGTTTGAACTGAAATTATACGGTGTTATACATGAAGTAAAGCTTACCTTGATATACAATATCTGCATTGGTCCATATAACCAGATTATTTTCTCGTTACATTGATGTATAGATTCACAATATTTATTCCAGATCAAACAGGGAACCCTTTGTCAATACAATCTAAATCATCTGTATTATAGGCCTCTTAAAGAATTTGTTTAAGGCCATCACAATGTAAATATTGGTTTAACAAAAACTGTTTATATTAGTCTATACTCCATTACAAATCATATCACATGAATAAACGATTAACTTGTTTTCAAGGAACTTGCGAAGGTTTCATATTCACAATGAATTTATCCGTCATTTAATCCGATTGCTTGAAACACGAGCGAATGCCTTAATCTATTCTCAACATACCCTAAATGAGTAATAATACTTCTCTTATATTCACACTCTATACATTTGTATAATTTCAATCAGAAAGAATGCCGGTCAAGTTCATTTGTGAATATAAAATATAAATATCTTTTCTCAAAATATCTTAAATATGTAATAATAACAAACCTATATTCACACATTCAATTTGTATGACCTTGTTTGCTGTTTGAATAACAATCAAAGGCATTTGCAGGTCATCTGCATATCAACAGAAATTGACGAAGGTGTTTAAATAAAATACACGAGTGATTCAAAAGGTATACATGTAAAAAGGTGAGAGGAACAAAATGTCAAGTTAAGCGTTTTTATAAAACAAACATTTATTTTAATTTTGTTGCATGCCTAACGTTCAGTGGCAAATACTTTATCTAGGAAATGAACGTTTTTTTGTAAATTTATTGGGTGTAAGAGAGTTGACAGAAGTACATTTTGACCTGAGTACATTTTGTTTGAAGCGCGGACGCACAGACAACGCTTAAGCATTTCTATACAATTACCAAATGTATAGCATTCAATACTTATAAGTACATTTTTTTTAGGATCATGAAGACACGACTTCTATCTAGTTTTTTCTTTTACTTTTCTTTGCACTTTATTGTGAAAGCTCGTGTCATCATGAATGTTACACTTCATTCTAATAGACCTTTTCAACTTCTCTCGACACCGAGTAATGACACCTACAGTTTACAGGTAAAATGGATGGGTCGTCTCAAACACAAAAAACATCATGATTATCATTACGTAACATATTGGATTGGCGGTTTTATACTGTATTGCCTATATAACTTAAGAATATATATCAACCAAATAAATAAATATATGTATGTTGGCCGAATGCAGACATTTATTTCGCCTTTTCGCGTTTTCGTGACTTCTCCTTTCACTTTGCAAACGCGAAATTGGGAATTATAGAAATCGAAAAATTGAGAAATTGAGAAAAAGTTAAATCGCGAAATTGGGAAATAGATAATTTCGGGAAATCGAGAATCCAGAAAATCAACGACGGTCTTCTCCGCTTCAAGATATCTTGTTCTAGTTAAAGTTTTCCTTGATGAATTTTGAAAAAAAATATAATTGACCCCTTGTTTCAATGTTACAACGTTTAAGCAGTGATTGGTGAATACAAAATTCAAGTAGAACACCAAATTGGTGATTTGAAATGATACAAAGTATTAGGTACATTATGGAGACATCTAAGGCCAAAACTAACAGACATGGGCCGCCCTTGTCAACCGATAAAATCATTGTTTAATTAAATATCAACTACAATAAAGCATGATTTGTTCTTTTCATTTTCAAAATTCAACCAGGACAGCTAAAAGCTAAACGTCTTAAAGATGAAATGTGACTTAAAGTCCACCATTTTCTATATGATAAGTTAAAAAAACCCATGTCATTTGGACTCTGTATAGAGGAAAGTTTTATCATTGTCAATGAAAGCAATCAAATCAATAATGATCTCATGTTTTTATTTTTGAGACGACCCTTCACATTTTACCTGTCGTAGTCGTTCTCAACTGTAGGTGTCGAGAGATGTTGAAAAGGTCTAATATCACGTGCTTCTTTAGTTTTGTAAGCAACACTGTGATAAAATTCTCGATAAAATATACTTGGCGCAGACTCGGGACATACATGTACATAATAATTGCTGTTACAATATACTTGTATTGGAACCTATTTGCAGACCCTTTGCCGATTTTATTGTCTTAAAAAGTGCAATTAAAAAAAGACAAAATAACTTTTATTCTTATTCGTATGCATAAAATAAAAAGAAGTAATACAAAAAAAGGAACAGCCACACACACAGCATACCCACCCTAGCTTCATTTTTTTAATGACCGTATTTTACTATTAGAATCGAAATAATTCAGTCATACAACAGTCATGCATTTTGTCATATATAATTCCATTGATTTTTATTTTTATTTTCCAACAATGTAAAACATTTCATACTTGTTGTACGAAACAACTTCTAACAGATGCAAAGGCCAGGTAAGATAATCTAAAACAAAGACCTTCATCCCACTGTTCACGTCAAATTGCACGCAATGAATCCTATTAATATCATGTAGACGAGTTCGCATCTGTCGTACTCAATTATAAGTCTAGTATCGTTGACATATCAAGGTCTAGTATAACAGACGACAATAATTGAATGATACAACATATCAGTCGAAACTGGTAACTCACAACATATAAACAACCACAACTAAAGACCGCATGAGCAACACAAATTTTGCTTAAACGTAGGGTATAACAAGTGTAAAGAAACACTTTAATGTTTTACGTAAACTTAAATATCGATTATCTCGAAATAATTTAGAAAAACTATACCTAGTTTATATAAGACCCATTTTCGAATATGCCACAGAAGTGTGGGATAACTGTGGAATAGGCTTCTCAAATAAATTAGAAAATTTACAATTAGAGGCCGCAAGAATAGTAACAGGTCTACCAATATTTACAAAAACTGAAACTTTATATTCTGAGGTTGGCTGGGAATCTCTTTTTGAAAGAAGAAGGAGAAGAAAATTACAGATGTTTTATAACATGAACCAAAAGCATGCACCAGAATATTTATGTAATCTTGTACCTTGTGTACAAAGTACAACCAACTACCCGTTGCGAAATGGTCATGATATTATTGTTCCATTTTGTAGACTTTCCTTTACTACTGAATCGTTCATTCCCTCTACTATACGTGAATGGAATAAACTTGATCCAAAAATTCGCAGTGTCGACTCTATTTCTAAATTTAAGAAAGAACTAAAAAACGATAGTCTAGTATGTAAAATTGAAACGTTTTATTTGTACGGCCCAAGGAAATTAAATATTATATTAACGCAATTGCGATGTTCCGCTTCATCCTTAAACAATGACCTATTTAGAGCTAACATTATAAATGATCCTTCTTGTCATTGTGGGTCCGATATTGAGGATGTCTACCATTACTTCTTCGTTTGCCCAAAATACACATTATGTAGGAAAAACTTATTCGATAACCTTAACTGGCTATCTGAAAACTTTGTTTTAGATACAAAACTATTAATTTGCGGACACTTGGAACTTTCGAACGAACAAAATATTAAAATTTTCAAACATGTTCAGAATTACATAAAAAGGTCAAACAGATTTCTTATGCCTTGATAGAGCGTTATTATTGCTGACACAGGACGTCATCGTTGTCATCAATCCACAAGTCATCATCACAGAAGTATACGATTTTTCAAACTTTCTTTTTCCTTTTTTACTTTGTCTCCTCTTTGTTCACCTATGAAAGCTAGTATTATATTGTATAAACTGTTTGTTTTATATGCATGTCCATTATATTATACTGTTATTGTAACTTTATATTGTATTATGGAGAAGACTTCATAAGTATGATTTACTTGTGTCTAATCCATTTTGCTTTAATTCAGCAAATAAAATGTTTAAACTAAACAAGTGCCCCGGAAGTATAAGCAGATCCTGCGATCATGTGACACCTGTCGTGTTGCTTATGTAAGTACAAACTCGGTGATCAGTCTTATTCGGTGAAATCACATTCGCCTTCAAAGAGACAACACATGGTCAGCACCTCATATTGAACATTCATGCCATTCAGTGGTTCTCTAAAATAAGACATTTGTATGTTTTTCCCGTAGGTTCCTATGTTAAACCAAGTACCCAGCTGGCGGCCATCTTGAATGATTGATCGGCTTCAAGTATTAAACTACAATTTGTCAGTACCGTATGAGAAACATTCATACAATGTTTGGTTTCATTCCATTCAGGGGTTCTCTAAAATAAGACATTTGTATGTATTTCCCGTAGGTTCCTATGTTAAACCAAGTCCCCAGCTGGCGGCCTTCTTGGATGATGGATCGGCTTCAAGTAACTACAATTGGTCAGTACCGTATGAGAAACATTCATGCCATGTTTGGTTTCATTCTATTCAGGGGTTCTCAAAAAAAAAAAGACATGTGTATGTATTCCCCGTAAGGTCCAAAGTTAAGTTAGTACACTTGTACCACACTGTCGACCATCCTGAATGATTGATCAGCTTCACATTTGTCATAGATTCTGATACTGAGATGTCGAATACAAGGTATAAGTCTAAATGAAACAGAGGAAGCCTTGTTTGTTGTTCCTTTAATTTCTAGTTCTGGAGGAAGTATTAATAGATTTCCCAATTAGAAAAGCACGGATTGTTAATATAGCCTAATGGGCAAGTTTAGACCAATGAACTCCGACACATGAAAATTACAACTGTTATGCTACAATTTCATTTTTAGATAAACAAATTCATTTCTGAAATGTGTCTTTTCCATTTTGAACTAAAGTATAAATTATTCAAGAATTTAGAACAATTTATTCCAAACCTTTCTCCAATCACCCCTCAATATTTGAAAAGAAGTTTATATCCACCGGACGCGGTATTATCTCGCTGTATTGAAAACCTATTAGTGGCCTTCAGCTGCTTTCTGCACTTTGGTCGGGTTGTTGTCTCTTTGACACATTTCCCATTTCCATTCTCAGTTTGATTCATCTGCTCAAAAAGAACACAACAATGCAAGTCAACTTAGAACTGCTGTATATACTATACTATAAATTATCTTTTTCAATTCCGACCTTTTTTCTAAATTCTAGAAGGCTGCTTTGTTAGGACTTTATAATATAAGTAGAACCTTTAATTTTAGGGTCAGTTTCTCCTTGAATAAACGAAAATAGGGTTAAGAAAAAAGTTTCTTCTCGGCAGCAAGATCATAATTTTAGCAGACACATTTTGATAATTGACCTACATCAAAAATAACATGACACGTTTAGCTACCATATACCGAGGAAGTCAAAACAGCATTGAATAAGTGAGGACCATATGCCCAAAAGAGAAGCACATACACAATTTGTCAATAAAGATGTAATACCACCAAATCATGGTACGTCACATCCGGTTGTATACGAAAGTAGGTCTAAAAAATATTCCCTTGAATTTGACCGTTGTAGATAATTAATACTACATTTTATTGCAGTAAAACTATTTCTGTGTCATAAACATATATCTTGGGTATTTCAAAACACCATTATTTTTTATTTGTGATTTCTTTCAGAAAATTTTGTAATCTTGAGGTTACATGGTGACTAAACCTTGTGCACGGATAGAATAAGGGGAGAAATTTGATTGGTTAACTTCCAATGATGGTTATGTGAAAATTTTTCTATAGAATTGGACAGGATAAAACTTTTATCATGCCAAGTATTTCTTTATTGAAACAAAGATAAATCTTCACAATTTGAAAAGTGCAAATTTAACAAAGACTTATAGGGGAAAATCAATGGTGGTATTAAACCTAAAAGATATATCTATTGAAGGACAGAGTGTCATACCTGGGATGGATATGAAATAAGTTATTTTTTTCCTTCACATTATGTTAAACAAATCATCAAGAATCTGCTATTAAAAAAATCCCTCTTCGCACAATAACGGGATGTATAAATACAGAGCCACGTTATATATATATATACAACTCGTCTAAACATCAACCCAACAATGTTAGATCTGTAAATTTGCTTTCGCAAATTTTTGGTTCTTCCATCGCCGGGATTCGAACCCATGCTACTGTGATATCGTGACACCAAATCGCCTGCACTGCAGCCGTCCCGCTAGACCACACGACCACCTGGGCTCTATATATATATATATATATATATATAAAAAAACATGTGTCCACTATCGCACTGTCATTTTCTATGTTTAGTCGACCGTAAAATCGGGATTAAAACTATTTGGCATTAAAATTAGAAACATCATATCATAGGGAACTTGAACTTCAACTCCACCAAAAACCACATTGGCCAAAATTTAACCTGAAGCGCGACAGACGGAAGAACAAACGGACCACAAATGTGGCATAAAAAAAAAAAAAAAAGTACTAGTAAATAGATAGCAAAAATATCGTAATCAAACTGTAACGATCTCTTAGAAAGAGTAAATTCACAAAAATACTGTAGTCCGAGGAAAATTAAAAGAGGGAAGTCCCTAGTGAAATGGCAAAATTAAAAGATAAAACGCATCAAAATTCCCGACTTGGTACAGGCATTTTCTAATGTAGAAAATTGTGGCTTGAACCTGATTTTAAAGCTAGGTAAACCTCTCACTTGTATGACAATTCTACTATATTGACAACGATGAGTAAACAAAACTAACAGACATATTAGATACAAATGTTAACATTTGGGGTACAACAGTCAACAATGTATAATCTTTATTACTAAAAAAAACTAATATGTAACTAAGAAGCACAAAATGGCATATAGACCAAAAATTAAAGACAAGAATATCCAAATTTACTTTAGTACACCAACACAATTACGGGATGTTTAAGTACAGAGCCTCGTCGTATATGTACCAAAGAAACATAAAAAATCATAAAGACAAAATTGGAAATGGATGGACACATCAGAATTGCAAGGTGCACAAAAACAAAAGACACTATGCACCAAATTGTGTTTACAGCTTTCAAAAACAATGTTAATGAAAGTTTCACTGTAGTTTGAAACCATATCATACCATATAAAATTGTAGCAAAATTACCCACTGCCATGAGTTCAATCTGATCAAATCATTTAATGATGGTCTCCAAAACATTTTGATTTTATTTGTATTTTAATACGAGAATATTGCAGTTCCTTTTCACTTGGTTCGTTAATTGATAACGTTTGATTTTGTCAGTTTTTATAATGTTTTCCTTATTGATTTCGGAACTTTTGTTATATGACTCTTATATTCTTTAATATCTAATAGCAATAATTTGATAAAACAAAACAAAATAACGAACATTTCATACATCTCGTCAATGTGTTTGTATTTGCTTTCATTTTTGGTGGTTTGTTTTGTATTTCTTTGGTTCTTTTAACGTGACTCTGTACTAAGATCCCGTCAGTATGATATTGTTCTATTTTATGTCATTATGATATATTTCTATTATGAATTACAATATACGTTGAACCACAAACGTCAAAATCATTCGATCTCGTAGTGGTATTAACTATTTGTGGATTCTTATAAATTTTATATATAACGTAAGGGTACCCAAATTGCACCGAGTACCCAAATTGCACCTATTTAGAAAAAATAGCAACAGAAATCTTTCAAGATTTCCTAGAGACTCAACCATTTGTATTTTTATGATTTGATACTATGCACGTCTTTCAACATAGGTAAACATATTTAGATATGCTCTAAACGTTCACAGTATTTATCAACAGATGGACTGTTTACTGAAAAAGCAAAATGTACGAAAACGTCACCATGCGACGTCATTAAAACGTCATCTTTTTAAAATTAGCAAATACAATATATTATAAGTATCCATTTCGTAAAATATGAAGAGTAAGCATGGACTAATATCCAATTGTTCAAAATATTTGAAGAAATTAAACAAAAGTTCGGTTATTAGACTTTTGACGATGTGAATTCAAGCATGGATGCAATTTGGGTACTCCTCATTACAGAATCATGGATAGTTTGGAGGTTGATTCAAACCTATTTTATTATGACTCAATACGGATTAACAATCAAACTGGTGTACCTATACAATAAAGAAGGATAGGGCTACAAAATAAACACAGTCTGGACATTTTTTTCTTGATCATAAAAAAACGTAGGTGAAAAAACTGTCAAAATAGGTGCAATTTGGGTACCGTCACGTTACCTTTGGACTAGTTTAAATCTCGGTCTATTTCAGAAATTTATTCTTACATACTTTTAATTTTTTTAACCCTGTATTCTAACATTGTCCATGTAAATTTTAAAATTGTTATGCACATTGAACGACAAATTTATGTGACGTATATTTTTTTAGACGTCAGACACTCAAATTAATGAATGTGTTGGTAGATGTATTTGTGTACTGTTAAATTGTTCCTTTTAAAATTGTTATACGATGATGACTGATGTACCCATATTTTGACTATTTTATTTATTGTGTCTGTTCATTTAACGCATCAATTCTGTTCATTTAACGCATCAATGTAAGTATAACGGTATTTGATGAGACTTGTCATTAAAGTGAGATGGCTAACGCTATAGAACCAGGTTTAATCCACCATTTTCTATATTTGAAAATGCCTGTACCAAGTCAGGAATAAGACAGTTCTTGTCCATTCGTTTTAGATACGTTTTGTTATTTGATCTTGTCATGTTATTATGACTTTCCGAATTGATTTTCCTCTAAGTTCAGTATTTTTGTGATTTTACTTTCCGAATTGATTTTCCTCTAAGTTCAGTATTTTTGTGATTTTACTTTTTTCAACCACCAGTCGGCATTCCCTTGAAGACCAACGTGTGCTCAATTGCTTGCCGACTTATTCCTTAATTCATATGCGGCAGAATTAATACAAAATAGTCTTTCAGAAGAAAGGAAAACGTTTCAATTTCCGCTTAATCTACAAAAATAATAATCTATGCATCCGCTGATTCATGAAGTTGTTGAGTTCTTCATCTAAAATCGCATCACACAGTATAGCTGACTTGTTTGCACCTTGAAAACACCCGAGACAAGGAAGTAGTCTTGTAAACAGTAAGAACAATCGTAATGGAAGTAGACTTTCCCGGCACGATGAACTGCTAAGATTTTATGGGTACGATACGATGCCGATTCAATAAATGTTTTTTTCACTGTGTGACCAGTTCTGTCGATAATCTCGGATGGTTTAACTGACACTTTTGCGTTAAAAGCAGCAATTATTTATGTGAAGTTTTAGGGCTCAGAATTGGGTCATACTTGTAGACAAACTATACACCTAATCGCTATTTATTCCATTCCGGATAAGGTCCAAAATTACACAACTTTTTCATCCAGTTGAAGCTATCTGGGACCCTGTTTAAACAATTCACCATGCATGATACTTTTTAATGTGACCTGTTTAAACAACCGTAAATACTTCAAACAAAATATTTTTTTACTTCAGTTTTAATTTCGATAAAAGTGGATAATACTAAATCAAAGTTTCTTGATGATCACTTTCTAAAGTTTTTCCTCCCTCAGCTCACTGCTGATGACCTCCATTTCTGGCTCGCGTGACCTAAACAGGAAGTTGAATAACTGACTGTTTTTCCAGGAATGGACTAAATAGCGATAAGGTGTGTTATCACCAACAATAACTTAAACGATACAAAATTTCAAAGTTTTAATATAGTTGCTCTGAAATTTATTTTTACATACTTCTGATATTTTAACCCTGTATGCTAACATTGTCTATGTAAAATTGTTTGTATGCACATTGAACGACAAATCTATGTGACGTATAAAATTTTCTGATGTCAGACACTGAAATCAATGAATGTGTTTGTAGATAGATGTTTTTTTTTTTTTTTTATGTTTTTAACTATTTTATTTATTGTGTCTGTTTAGTTAACGCATCAATGTAAATATAACGGAATTTGATGAGACTGTCATTAAAGTGAGAGGGTTAGCGCTATAAAACCAGGTTTAATCCACCATTTTCTACATTTGAAAATGCTTGTACCAAGTCAGGAATATGACAGTTCTTGTTCATTCGTTTTTGATGCGTTTTGTTATTTGATTTTGCCATGTGATTATGGACTTTCCGAATTGATTTTCAGTATTTTTGTGATTTTACTTTTTGGTAAACACTCATTCTTGTTTTCCTTTTAGCCATTATTGTTCAAAAACATGTGATAATGGATGATTGAGTCTAATTCTTGGAAGAGACAGTTATAAAGAACATCACTGTCCAAAATCTCTTGTGTAAGGAATCTGTTTTTAGTTTCCTCTTCAGCAGATCTGAAACCTTCAAGGTCTGTCTTTCTGTCTTTGATTGCTCACCTTGAAAATAGGCTGTAATGTACCGCCAAGTTAACTTGTCTGTCATGGTAAATACATATTTCCCCTCTTCTTGCAACTGTCTCATCACAACAGTTGCTTGAAATGGATTAACTTTTCTTCCTGGTACCTTCCTAATATTATTTTTTTCCTTCATGTAGTTCACTTTGAATTTTTCGAAAAACTAAGGATTTTCTTACCCCAGGAGTATATTACCTTAGCCGTATTTGGCACAACTTTTTGGAATTTTGGGTCCTCAATGCTCCTCAACTTTGTATTTGTTTGGGCTTTTTAACTATTTTGATCTGAGCGTCACTGATGAGTCTTTATGTAGACGAAACGCGCGTCTGGCGTATAAAATTATAATCCTGGTACTTTTGATAACTATTTGCCCTTCAATGCCCATCCTTTTACTTATCTGATGTACGGCGGTCATCAAAGTTCAAATACAGTTGAAACCTTGTTCCGTCGATCAAATATTAACGTTTTGTCAATACATTGATTTTGCTTTATCTTGAGTTGTTTTTTTCATTGTGACAATCTCAATTACCTATTTACTGGATTTGTACTTACACGAGCAGCAAGACGGGTGCTACATGTAGAGCATGATTTGCTTATACTTACGAGGCTCATATGATCATCTCTGGTTTTTTAGTGGGGTTAGTATTGCTCCATTTTTATAAGTTACTATTATGTTTTTTTTTTATAGTACTGTTGTTTTTATTTGTCTTTTTCATTTTCAGACGTGGCGTTATCAGTTAATTTTTTTAACTTACGAGTGTCCGCTGCTATATAAGTGATCAACGGAAGATACCAATATACTAAAAAGAGTAAATATTCCGTATTTACTTTCCAAGTAATACACGATGGTCATGAGGTATATAAATTATGTACCTTCATTGTTTACCATTTAAATTACGTGATATAATGTTATTATGTATATAGTTGGGTTCAGATTATAATTTGGTAATATGCAATTAGCGGGGCTCGGTACTTATACATCCCGTCATTATGATTGATTGTTGGTTGCTTAACGTCCAGTGGCAAATATTTAATGCATATTCAGGTCGAGAACAAGTTCACAATAAATACCCTAGGTAGGTCTTGTCACAATAGAGGCCATCTGGGATAATGCTCGGGGAAATTTTGACTGCCGCTGAGATGAGGGTTTATTGGATAGAGATTGAAATTTTGCCTTGCAACAGGCCACCTACGGACCCATCAAAGAGTTGCTGCAAGGGTTCTTAACGTTCAAAGAGCGTGGCACTCTTTCTACAGGAGACATCGGATTTAACGTCCCCATTTTGACCGGACGAGACTGCGAGCGTTTTACTGCCGGTCGGGAGAAGACTAAGTGACCATATTTCTATTTCCCAGTCACCCATCATTCAGTAAATGTATTTCGTCTATATGCCTATTTGCGGTACTTTTGTTGGCATATCTGTTTGTTCTTAAAGTGAAAAAGATTATTACACAATGTGACTGCTGTACCCCTATTTTTGACTTTTTTTTTTTACCTATTACGTCTTTTTTGTTCACACATGTTGTTAATTTAATAGAATGATTATGCCATTTTCATACCAGTGACAGGTTTAGCTAGCTACCAAACCAGGTTTAAGCGATCATTTCTTCATACTTTCGATTTTGCCATTTGAGTAGGGACTTTCCGTTATGAATTTTCTTTCGAGGTCGGTGTTTTTGTTATTTTATTTTTCCATCAATATCTGAAAAGAATGCATGTTCTATATGGACACATTTTTGGTGATTACTCAACTCATCATATATACCAGGATTAAAATACACAAGACTCTCGTCAGTCACGCTGCAATAAAGAAATATTAAAAAAAAAGGGAAGGTTAAGTACGAAATTGAAGAGCATTTTGGACCCCCAATCTCAAAAAGATTTGCCAAATACAGCTAATGTAATCTATGAAGTTTAGCAATCTATAAAACCAGGTTCGATCCACCATTTTCTACATAAGAAAATGCATGTATCACGTCAGGAATACAACAGTTGTTATATGTGGGTGAGCTTTTAATTTTGCCTTTTGATTAGGGACTTTTCTTTCTGTCTTTAATACAATATTTCGTATCTCTTTTTGAATTTTCTTTGGAGTTCAGTATTTTTGTGATTTGACTTATTCCAGATGGAGTACAAAAATCCGAAATTTTGTTAAAAATTTAAGAAATGTGGTAACGATCTACAATTCATCCATTACGTGCATCTTTTTGCTGTATCACTGATGAGTTTTTGTTTCAACTTTTTCTTTATGCTTGACTGTAAATATTTTGTCATGTCAACAAAGGACAATCTTATAAGCTTTAATCGGTTGAAGAAACAAAACTATTGATATGTCGGATCTAATCTGAAATGATGTGAATTATTAATGCTACCGATCATTTTACGCTATCAATTTATGCTGCACCATCAAGGACTGTCATTTAATAAGGACATTGTAAATAAGCCTAGTTAAACAGAAACCTTATTACTCTTAAAATTTTGAAAGACATTCTATAATCACGTAAAATACTAGAAAATTGATGTACGAACAACAATTTTAGTTAAAAATTATTTAATTGTTTTTTACTTGCAGATGTTAAGTGTAATCGATTGATAACAAACACTATAACGGTTTTAACAAGGTTATCAACGATATATGAAAATATTTACTTTATTGTAACAAATATGAACTTCTTAAAGTCTTCAATGGAACCAGTTAACCTTTTCTAAATGTACATCACTATAAAGATGAGTGGTATGAATGCCAACAAAGCATCTATTTACCAAAATACCAACAGTTTAAACCGCTACATGTCACCGCACGGTCTTCCATCCAAATAGTACAGTAATGTATAAAAGGCACGAGATAACATAGATGTGAAACAATACTCCACAAACAATTTTTAGACAGGTGACAGCAATCCAGATAAAAATCCTGGCTTGGGGAAAGATATACAACGAGTGTGATAATAAATTAAAATAATGAGATCTATAATTGTCAATGAAACTTAATTAGTAAACATGATTGTTAGCACTCAACCACAACGTTAGAACAAATTGCAAGTACCAGTTTGAAAGACCCCCCCTTAAAATAAGAACTTAGCATAAACCAATGACGGAAATGTTCAAACAGTCTAAACCAGAATTCCTTCACACTTTTTCCAACTTGTATTTTTTTATATGAGCGTAACTGATGAGTCTAATGTGGACGCGTCTGGCGTACTACATTATAATCCTGGTACCTTTGATATTTTTAACACCAATGGGTCGATGTCACTGCTGGTGAACGTATCACCAGCCCAGTGTTGACATGCCTATTAATAATGTGGTCATTTTTATAAATTTCCCGATTTTGAATGCTCCTCTGGGATAATCATTCGCCCCTCTTTTTGTACAATAATTGTTTCTTTTATGATTACGATTTTTTCCTTATCTTTGTTAAGTAACACCATTTATGCATTATTTGGAAGAGTACACATTAACAATATATTCACTAGGTAGGTTCTGTTATTAAAGGTGTCAACCGGGTAGACTAGTCGGAATTTTGACTGTTAATAGAAGATGTGGACATGTTTGATAAACAGAAATGTTGCCTAAATCGAACTACCTACATATCACTAGGGCAATTATGGCATTTTTAAAAAAAAAACATTCATATATCTCTACAAGAGGCATCGAATTAATCGCTTCATGGCTGCATACCTATGCAGTGTACATATCTAAACGGGTGTCTCTCACTAGTGTTTAAAAGTTAGTCAAAGTTGCGGTTATCGTTTTAGCAAATGATAAGAATATAAGGTATAAAAAGAGAACCTTGGAGTTTCTATACATTACATCTGCCAATTGCGAATTAGAATTGGTATAAAATACATTTGTTTTACAGGAAAAGAAAAATGTCATCACATTTATTGTACTGCTTGAAATTGAAATTCCGAGTTCACTGTAAAATGTGCTCGTTTGGCTGTTTTAATACGCGATCACGTTCAGTCGGACATAGTCATTCCTATTGTCAGTACATTGCATAGCGTTAAATTAAACATATTAAAATTGTCAATGTTCAAATCTGTCTTATCCATGCTGAATAATAATAATAAAAAAAACTAAAATCGCAATAATACTGTACTCCGATGAAAATAAAAAAAAAGGAAAGTCCCCAATCAAAAGGCAAAATCAAATACTCAAACGAATGGATAACAATTGTCACATTCCTGACTTATTTGACGCAACCTGTTGGAATTTTAAATCCTTATTGATCTCAACCTTTGTACTTGTTTGACTTTATATATAAATATTTTGATATGAGCGTCACTGATGAGTATTATGTAGACGTTAAGCGCGTCTGGCGTACTAAATTATAATCCAGGTACCTTTGATAACTATTATTAAGGATATTTTACGTAGAAAATGAAAAACCTGTGAATTGAACCTAGTTTTAAAGCAATCTAAGCCTCTCGCTAGTATGACAATCGCATAAAATTCTTTTATATTGACAACGATGTATGAACAAAACAAACAGATGTAACTGATAAAAATGTAAAAATAGGGGCATGTCAGTCAACATTCACAAGAAAAATAACATATGTGTATCAATGAAGCTCAAAATCGCATAGACACCACACAAATTAGCAAAAATAAAGGACAAGAATACACAAATACACCATTGTATGTAAGGAAAGGATGTATTAGTACAGAGCAACATCATATATGTATCAAAGAAACAAAGTCACGTTATAAAGTTGACAAACAACGTCAGTACGCAGGAGGATAATAAAAGGGCCGGTGCATAGACCTATGAAGAAACGACCCTTTTAATTGAACTATAGGGGGGACGATAGAGTACAAAATTATTTAGAAAACAAACCCAAGACGTCATCTGGAGTTTTTTTCAGAGAATATAGATATAGGAAGATGTGGTGTGAGTGCCATTGAGACAACTCTACATCTAAATAACAATTTATACAAGTAAACCATTATAGGTCAGTGTACGGCCTTCAACACGGAGTCTTGGCTCACACCGAACAACAAGCTATAAAGGGCCCCGCATTTACTAGTGTGAAACCATTCAAACGGGAAAACCAACGGTTAAGTCTATATAAAAAACGAGAAACAACGTATAAATTGCATAAACAAACGAGAAATACTGTACATCAGATTCCTGACTTAGGACAGGTGTAAACATTTGCAGCGGAATTAAAAGTTTTTATGGTACCAAACATTTCCCCTTTTTCTTAAACAATAGTATAACATCACAACATAGAAAATATGTACGGATATGAATAATCGAATATGAGACTACAGTCGATCCCCCATGACTGTAGAGGGAGGATTAGGAGATTAAAGTCTTTTCAAGTGTTAAAACAGAATAAAAAGTCTGGAGGAAAAGGAACATCGTCCCGTTCTACTCGAAAGGAAGGACATCATATTAGGGATACGACTTTCTGTAAATCCTGTCGCACTATCCGACTTATTTAATTCCCAGGATGACGACAGTAATAATGACAGGCAAAATGATCCGTTTTGGAGGTTTGTGTATTTATTTTGCCCTTTTCGCATTTTCAATTAAGAATTGAATGCTTCTTTTTGTAACTTTATTGAGGTGTAAAAGCGTTGACCAACGTACATTGTGTATGAAGCGCGGAATCGCAGGGACAACGCTTGTACAACCCAATGAAGCATTCAACACTCATAATTATTTTATTTAGCTATGATCATGAAAACACGAATTTTATAATTATTTTATTTAATTCACATGTGCACACTTTTAAATATAGTGTGACCACGTGTTATCATGAATGAAAAGTTTTATTGAGTAATGCAATTGCTTAAGGAATAACACCTGATGTGCAGTTAGCCAATCAGAATAAATTATTATAATGAAACATATATCTAAAGTAATTATAAGCGATTAAGAAATATCAGTACAATTTTACACTTATTCTCGGTGATAACATTATTACATTGTAATTCATAAAAATCAATTTTTCTGTGTATCCTGTTAGTTTTAATTGTCCTTGAGCCAGTTTGTAACGGCTTAAAGTATGTGTTTAGCATCAGTACTTGTATGTCATTTTTCCGATTTGCTAGCACAAAGAAAGCTTTACAACCAAGAGTTCCAAATGATGAAGTTGAAATCATCCCTTCGTAAATTTTACGGACGCCATCACGAGTTGGTTGATCGTTATGGCATAACCGTTTCACAAATGATATCGGATATGTTCCTTACGTCGTAACCTGGTCGTGACTACAATCTCCTTCCATTTCATGAATGTGACCTACCGAATAAGACTTGGTCAGATTTGTTATAACATAAGAAGCACGACGGGTGCCACATGTTGAGCAGGATCTGCTTACCCTTCCGAAGTACCAGAGATCACCCCTAGTTTTTTGTGGTCTTTAATTTTCTATGTTGTGTCATGTGTTCTATTGTTTGTTTTCATTCATTTTTAGCCAGGCGTTGTCAGTTTATTTTCGAATTATGAGTTTTACTGTCCCTCTTTTTTAACTTTGTCGTCGATATCTTCAAACCAATTTCCATAAAAAAAGTCTCCATGCACTGCACAAATGTTATTTAAAGTGCAATATGCTTTAGCAATAACCGACTCACTGTACATTTCACTGTCCAATATTTTTATGATACAATGCCATCTACCTTTAATTCTACCAAATGCACATTCAATGGTCATTCTATCTCTACTTAAATGCTAGTTGAAAACCTTGTTACCAGGATATGCTTTCATCATCTATGTTAGTAACGGATAGGCAGGATCTCCAATTATAAAAGATTAAACTTCAACATCGTCTTAATTTTCAGTCCAATTGGATAATAGCTCACCAGCACTTGCTTTTAGAAACACCGAGGATTTACGAAGAACATGCGCTCACGATGCTTCCCTGCATGTTTAACATTTCTGTAAGTGAATCTTTAGTTCTAATCTACTACAGCTTGTTAAGGTACAGAGTGATGGCACTTCCTATTGTAATAATCTGCATGATGTTCTTTAGATGCGATCATTGGTATGTGAGTCCTGTCGATTGCCCCACAACACTGGACATCCCAAGCTCGTGCGGATTCCACCAATAGTATTCCGCAAGGCTTGTTCTGTTGGAAACCTTAAACACTTGACAAGAAGAATATACTAATACTTACATCTTATATATCCCAGTGAAATTAAGGATACTACTTATACCAGAAGGACTGCTTCAACCCTTGATCTTTTGCTCAAAATTGACATAGATGGATATCACACGAAAATCTATGATAAACGGGACGATTTCAACTTGCCAATTAACAATTTTCTATTTCTCAGCAGTAACATACCCTCTCTCTCTGCCCCTTCGTATGGTGTTTACATATCTCAATTGGTATGTTATGCTTGTGCATGTTTACACTATACCGACTTCATATACAGGGATGTGCTTCTAACGCAGAAACTGCTTCAACAAAGTGACGAGGATATATTAAAATGACACTCCGTAAATTTTACGGACACCATCACGAATTGGTTGATCCATACCATTACCAGATGTAAGATTGTGGTTTGTAGTTACGTCATCTGGTCTTTAAATTACGGATCGTGACTTATCCCGATTGTTTTATGGAGTGTGAATTCGCATGGCAATTTTGAACCGATTTGTCGGATGAAAATAGGGTACCAACCGATTTTGAAACGACTTGTTGATTAACAAAACGACATCGTATTTTAGTGTTTACACGGTGCGATTTTTGACGAAACGACATCACAGGTAAAAAGTCGGATGGAAAATCGTACCGTGTAAACGCACCGTAAGACGTGTCACGGTTCTTTTCTAACCGATATTCATGTACAATTTATTTAGTTTTGATGTTATTTTTCATATTCTCATCGGATTTTGTCAAATGTCTTATTGTATGTAGTTGTAAGTGTGTATTTTTTTGAATACGTGTGTTATGGTAACGATAATTAATCATCCAGTTTATTTAAAATATTTAGGTTCAACTAAATTTATACGATATATTTGGTTTACAGTTTGATTCAGGAGAAACACCGACATTTCTAGATATTAAAATTAATTATTTAATAACTACCACAATTTTAAATTGATTAGATATGCCATTTGCATTTTAGCGCTATAGAACCAGGTTTAATCCACCATTTTCTACATTTGAAAATGCCTGTACCAAGTCAGGAATATGACAGTTCTTGTCCATTCGTTTTTGATGCGTTTTGTTTTTTGATTTTGCCATGTGATTATGGACTCTCCAAATTGATTTTCCTCTGAGTTCAGTATTTTTGTGATTTTACTTTTTATTAATAAATGTTATACCAGTATTACAATTCTAATCTTGAATTCTATTCTATATTTGTATATATTTTTTTTAAATTCAAATGTGACGTCCAATTGTGTGCGTTGATGGCTCTGGGTAAATTGGTTGTGAACTTTTATGTGCTGGTTAAGGTTGATTATTGTGTCCGTTTTTATTCTGCAGTTTGTCACAACTTCGTGTTATCATGTAAATCTATAAAAGTCATTTTTTTTAAATTTACTATTTGCAAAAGTATGATTTATTCTAAATGAACCGGATGTTCTTATCCCAGGCAGAAAACACTAGCCGTATAAGGCACGTTTGGTCCTCAATGCTCTTCAATTTCGTACTTGTTTTGGCTTTCGAACTTTTTTCACCTGAGGGGACGACCATATGATATTCTGGGGGGGGGGGGGGGGGGGGGCAGGAGGATTTGTTTTTGATCGGTTATTTATTTTTGTAAACTGAGAGGACATATTATTCATTTTCTGCACTATTGAAGCAAGATTTTTCATTTTCATTAAAGCAAGGGACTGATTATTCATTACACAACTATATTTATGTTATTCGAAAACATACAATTTTTAAAATATTTGTTAATTATGAATAATACATGTAGTCAAGTTATTGTGTACCATTTAATCAGAATTAATCATCCCCTGCAGAAATTTTAAGATTCAAGATTTTATTCATAACCTCAGACACATACTTGTGTACAAGGGGACAATTATATACAAATATATTAATATATAAATACATACCGAGACAGGACAAACGAAACACAAATACATAGTATATTATAAACACGATAAAAGACTATTGGTATAATTAGATTAAGTATTTTATACTTTTCTTCACCAAATGAATCATTATATTCCCAACCAATATACATATGTACATGTAATGCATACATACGTAGCACTATTAAAGTTTGGTTTTACCTTGCCTCTTTCAAAAGTATTGTCAATCATATTCTGCCGAGCGGAGCGAGGCCAAAAAATTTTTGAAGGGTTTTGGAACCTCTGAAGGCCCAAGAAGCTATAGACCTGCTGAGTTATTTATTTTCAATATATTGCAAGTCAGGTAATTTATTTTCAAACTAGCAAAGAACAAACCATTTATTTTTGTGATTATCAAGGCTGAGTTATTTATTTTCAAAATCCTCCTGCTTTGTAAATATGTTGTTACTGATGACTAAATGGAGGTCAACTTCAATAATGACGATTTTGACTTTTACCGTTCAGGAGTTATGGTTCTTGAAAGATCGTAAAATGGTGTTTCCATTCACGTTGTTGCATTTACTTCCGAACCATTCAATCTAAGCTTTTCAAATTTTAATATGTTGATACTGATGACAAAATAGAGGTCAAATTTGATATTGACGATTTTCATTTTCACCAATCATCAGTAATGGTTCTTGTGATATTGCCAGGACACAAATAAATGCTATTAAATCCGATTTGCTGTCGTTGTGACAGCCTCTTGTTATATTATAGTTCGTTTCTGTGTGTGATACGTTTTAATGGTGTGTTTTGTTGTGTCGTAGTTCTCCTCTTATATTTGATGTTGTTCCTCAGTTTTAGTTTGTAACCTGGATTTGTTTTTTTCTCAATTTATATATAAATTTCGAACAGTGGAATACTACTGTTGTCCTAATTTATTGCACCAAGAGAGGATTGCTGCCTACACGATGTTAATATATATTACAATGAAGTGCTTTATTTTGTTTTGTTGTTCTCGTCCTTAGTATGCTGGAAACATTTGCCACTGGACGCGAAGCAAATTACAAACATTAAATTGTTCGTTAGATTGTTAGTTCATTACAACCACCCTTGATCTCTAAACTTGAATGAAACGTTTAGTTTGATCTAAAATAAAGCTGGTTCACACAATTGGATTTTTTTTTATTATTAACAACTTATAATATTGCTAATCTGAATTTTCTTGCTTTTGTTTGAAAATGAACCGATTTAATAGTGTTTTCTGGAAGCTGGTTTTGTATTTCATACTTGTAACCTGAGAAAGACAAGTTGGAAAATATGTATTAAGGAGAACTTAAGAGTATAGCTGATATTAATTTGCTTACTTTGATTTGAAAATGATTAGTTTATGCTTTACTTTGTAATAGATTTAACAGACCTAGGCACAATTCTTTTTTAATCAGATTACTTCTCCATAGGGATACCAAAGAAAACTTACATACTTTAGTTCAATAAAATATTGACGCTGTTGTAGATCAGAGTAATAATGTATAGAATTGAGTGTTATCTAAGTTTTAATAATACTTATTTTCTCATTATGTGAAAATACACCTTTATCAAAACTAAATCTATTGAACATAACCTCAATCGTCCAACAATTGAAAATTTAGAACAACATTTTTTGGCAATTTTATATTAAGATATGAATATTGTACTTTAAACTTAAAATCGTTTTCTCTATCTATAATGGTAATCATATTTAAGAATTAGAGACCCTGATGAGCCAAAATGGGCCACCTGCTTATCATATGCCAACATTTATGTGTTGTTATTGTTATTAAGATATTTGTGGTACTTGTACATTCTATCCTTATTGTTTGCTATTCTCGCATTCTTGTTTTTCATTTTGCTAATGTGCTTTGTCAACATGCCACATAGTGTAACTTTGAATGCTTGTTTGTTGCTGTCTTTCGTGTTTACTATATGCTTTGTCTCTGCCTTTTTATGTTTCTTAGTTACATATATGACGTGGCTCTGTACTTATACATCCCGTCATTGAAAAGGATACTACTGATACTAGAAGCACTGATTCATACCTTCATCTTTTCTTCAAGATTGACACAGGTGGACGACTTCACACGAAAATCTATGATAAACGGGACGATTTCAACTATCCAATTCTCAGCAGTAGTTTAATTAGTTTAAACATATATATTTTTTAGTTGGTTTGGAAACAAGTTTTGCAACTTATATTAATCCCTTTCCCCTTAGCGGGTGCGAGGGCTGCCTTGTAGTGGCATTAGCCTGCTTTTTTTTCGAAATCTAAAAGGGTGTCTTTAACGTGCAAGAGATACGACTCTCTCTTAACACAGGTCAACCATTTATCGTCCCCTACGTTATTATCACACTTTACGGACTTCATATGGGGCAATATGCGCAATTGTTATTCCATAGGCCGTAATGGTAACGTTTTCTTCTGTTGCTCAGCCCATATCGTAAACTTGTATATGTATGATAGCTTGTTTCGAAGCTGAGACATTTTTACATATGTGGTTAAATTTTCGGGGTACGAAGTGTGATTCATTTTTCCGTAATTTAGCAAACCCCGAGTATCCTATGGCAAAAAAATCCCAATTTTAACACAATAAGTTCTTTGAAATTTTAATACTTTGAACACATTTCATAGCTCCATGGTTTTTACACATTTATTCTGTGTTCCCTTATTTTCTAAATTAACACTAATGGTTCAGCTCAGTCATTTGTTTATCATAGAAATGTGTCAAATATCACTACACACAGATTTTTTGTTTACACGTGACTTTTGTGTTCCTCATTTCAAGGCGCATTAGGGGTATTGTCCCATATACAGCAGTGTGCTCCTAACGCAAACACTGCTCGAGCAAAAATATGAGGACAGATTAAAAATGACACTGCGTAAATTTTACAGACACCATCAGGAATGAGTTGATCCATTCGATGTGTCTTTGTCCAAACAAACTAAGGACACTTTTACCACGTGTTAGATTTTGGTTTGTCTTTACGTCGTCTGATCTTTTTATTACCGAACGTGACTTATTCACGATTTTGACTGTTTTGTTGAGTGTGAATACGTATTGTTAATAAGATGTGTCACGATACTTTTGCATCTCAAATTCGTGCATTTAGTTCTGGTGTTATATTTTTTATCATCATCGGACTTTGTCAAATGTCTTAACGTTTGTTGTTTTATTCATGTGTTATGGTAAAGATGATTAATCATCAGGTGCATTTATAAGATTTTAGTTTGGATCAACGACATATATACGTATATTTGGTTTACAGTTTCAGAAGAAACCCCGTTATACCTAGGTAATACCATAAATTACTACCACAATGTTAAATTAAGTAGTATTGTAATTTTCATAGTTATTAATAAATGTAATATAAATCTTGCAAATCTAATCTTGAATGCTTATTTTTTGGAAATCAGTTTAGAAATTCAAATGTGACGTTACTTTGTGCTTTGAACTGGCTTTAACTTACTCGGCTGTTTAATTTATGTGCTGGTATTTAGGTTGTTTTATGTGATGTATCCGTTTTTATTCTGGTGTTAGTCACCACTTTGCTTTTATCATGTATATCTATTATATAGTCATTTTTTAAAAGTTACTGTTTGCATTAGAATGAACTATTCTAAATAATAAGGACGTTCTCATCTGGGACAGATAACACTTGCCGTATTGGTCACAAATTTTTGGGCCTTTTAATCCGAAGTGCTCTTCAGCTTTGTACTTGTTTTGGCTTTCAAACATTTTCATCAGAGCGTCACCGGTTAGTCTTGTATGGACGAAACGCACGTTTGGCGTTAACATTTTAAACCTTGCACCTTTTGTTAGATATTATTCGTGTGTTTTCCGTCCTATATTATTTGCATTGCAGTCCTGTCAAGTAATATTTTCATTGCCTTTAAAGCGGGAGGTTTGGCATGCCACAAAACCAGATTCGACCCACCATTTTATTCTTAGAATGTCCTGTACCAAGTTTAGAAAATGTCCATTGTTATATTTATGACGTCCTGATTACGCTGTATTCTAATGAGCACAAAATATGTTTGACACCTGCGCACGAACTTACTGTTTACATTAACGTTATTGTCATCGTTATCCTTTAAAATATATACATTAAAGCAGCTAACATAAACTTTTATTATATTTTTTTATGAAACAACATATATTTACCCTGCTCGTAGTTTTTAAACTTATCAAATATGAAATGCAATGCACAGACTCCCGGGGAGGAAACGTGAACGGCTAAACATTTAATTTTGTACGCTTCGACCATAAAAATACTGTATTTGTCCTATTAGAATCGAAATAATTCCTTCATGTCATGCTCTATGCTCATTTTAACATGGGTAGGCATTATATTTGATCACATTTTACACCTCGCTAACGCTCAGTGAAAAATATCGACAAATATAATGCCTACTCATGTTAAAATGAGCATAGAACATGACATGGAGGAATTATTTCTTAAATAGTTCGTTTCTGTGTGCGTTACATTTTAATGTTGTGATTCTGTTGTGTCGTCATTCTCTTATATTTAATGCGTTTCCCTCAGTATAAGTTTCAAACCCGGATTTATTTATTTTTTCAATCGATTTATAAATTTCGAACAGTGGTATACTACTGTTGCCTTTAATTGGTAAATTTTTGTATTCCTTGTCCTTAAATTTTACTAATATGCTTGGTCTGAATGCCATTTTGAGCTTCTTTGTTACATGTTTTATGATTTATTTTTAGTGATTAGGACTATGGCACAATGCTGTGTTAATGACATTGTTTACTTTTGATGTCTGTTTGTGTTGTTCACGCATCATTGTCAATACAATGGAATTTGATGCGACTGTCATACAAGTGAGAGGTTTAGCTAGTTATACCCAGGTTCAATCCATCATTTTTCTACAGAAGAAAATGCATGTACCAAGTCAGGAATATGCCAGTTGTTATCTATTCGTCCGACGATTTAAACCAATGCGAAGGGCCTGTCGTTTGGTTTCGAGGTGTATAAATACTGTAATCTTCGGTCGGAATTGGAACATTTTATTCGATGCACCATGTAGGAATAAAGTGATATATGCTCTCTGAGCTCAGGATCACTTCAGAAAATGGGATCTGTGATAAGCCTGAAGCAAGGCAAACTTTCTGTCCCTCACCGGTATCAGTCTAAATTTGCCGACATTATTCCTGATCTACTTTGTAAAACTAACCTATTGTGTTTGATATTGATGTTAACTCGACATATGTATGAAACATTTGCCACTGAACATTAGAAAACTTCGTTTGATAAAGTGTTCGACGGCGACGAAATTCCAAGTAATGTCAATGCCTAAATATCGAAGTTTATTTATATCAGTTTCATCTAAAACATGTTAAGAACACATTTAGTAATTCTTGACACAATTAAGTTAAGGAATTTAAAACAAGCAATAAAAGCGTTTTTTTATTGGTCATACACCTACTTTCTGTTTCCCCGATATTTTGAATTACGCTTTCGTATATGGAATGGGGACCCAATTATTTGCCCTATTGAAACGCATTGCAAATTATAACTTAAATAAATTGGGACTTCAGGTTCATGTTGGGCATGCGTTTTGAAGTGTCTGGTTCATGTTAGGCATTCGTTTTGAAGTGTCTAAGTACAATCTCAGTGCCTCATGACCAGCATTCCGTTGCAAAATTATTTTTATTTTTTTTAATATTCAAGGTCAAGGCCGTTTATTTTACAACTGATGCTGGTCATAGTGTACTAGACTGTTAATTTGTTATGATATTAGTATAATTTGTCTGCAAATGACAATATGTGTTTAAAACAACATCTTCCATATCTGCCACAAGAGACCGAGGTTGAGGTTTGAACATTGCTACTCAAATTTCATTTTTTTTAAGCAGTTGTAGTGTAACATTTCATCAATAACACACTTTTTGTACAGATCAAGAGCTCCAAAGCCACTCCTTGTTTCATTGCTACTAGCATCAAGAGATACTGGAGTTGAGGTACATATCTTATATCAAATTGGAACTTGACTTCAACGCACAACATTTCCGTATTGTAAGTTAATAATCTAATACAACGTCTGGTGTGAAATCCTTGTCAAAGGTTCTCTTCTCAAATGCAGTAGCAGATGCAAAAAAGACCTGTTTTTACTCTTGGGGATTTTCTTGAGGGCTCTTCTTCAGGTTTCAAAGGATTCAAAAAATTCCGATGAGGAAGATTCACTTGAGGCAGTAATTCTGTCATTTCATAGGTGAATGCCCGATGTGATGGCATCTTACTGCTACCACCAATATTCATCGCCCTAATGCTGCTTGTGCCGAATACCTTGTGGAGCAGATTATACATCGCAGTTCTGCCTACAAACCCCAAGGGAATTTCTTGCTCCTATACGTCTAGATTAAGATCGTCGCTGAAGTAATATGACTCCTGGTCATTGAAAGCCAAAGAATCCAGTGGCTTCAAGGCTGTTCTGACCTTTTCTCTAAAAGTGTCGTCCACCGGTATACCTTGCTTCGAAAGCGGGTTACCGACAGGCAGATTCCAACTCGTTTGGTCAATGTCATAAGATGTAACATAAGCCCCCTCTGCTGATGAGATGCGGTCAGGCTCCATGTTAGCCCAAGCACAGGTATTTTGCAAGGTGGGAAGCGAGTCTCCACTTGAGGGGCTGGGTGCGCTTCAGTCGTATTTAGTCTTCTCATTTTAATTTTGGACACGGAAATGCGAAACCCAGGGCCATCACTTCCGTTGCAAAATTAAGTTTTGATTGACAAGGTCAGTCTGTCTATTTCCGGGGAAGAATAAAGGCTAGAATTAAAAATTTCTACAGAAATGCAAACTAGAAAGCCTACCATTTCAAATAAATTTACATTTAGTTACAGAACTAGTGTCTCAATAACACTACAGAATTTTAAACAAAGTGATATTTATTTTTCAAGAACTACATTCGTAGGAAACGGACTGGTTGCCGTAACTGGGATCAATTTCCATATGCTTAGTACGACAACATCTTGATTTGATGTATTTTATGTACATTTTCTCCGTTTACTTTCATTATGTTCTAAAATTCACAGACACCTGAATTTAACGCAAATGAAATAAAACAACCATAAAATAGTTGAAAACATACTAAGTACAGTCCTATCAAAACACGTTATAACCTCATGTTATTTGACATTGTTTTAGAAAGGTATATGTAAACATAAAATATTCAACAATTTAAGAACCAAATATATTCCTGGTAATTATGTTGCTAATCCTAGAGAAGACAAAATGACATGCTTGTGGATGTACTGTAATGGTTTGTTTTGTGTTAAATAATCCTGCAATCTTAAAATAACTTATGTACAGCTGTAACTTACAAATATCAGTTATATCCATATGTCTTGAAGCGTGATATTCTGCTAAGGACATGACAATTTCAAGTAAAATGTGTGTTGGTAATGTTTTTGTGCCGCGATCATATCGGTGACGGACACTTTAAGATATATATTAACAAGAATTTTTTTTTCATTACCTAAGATTATTCTCCTTCATAATTAAAAGTGTAACATTTCAAGTTAGACCCAGTGTTCATGCTAACTGAAGTACTACCAGTTCTACAATGTTTGTTCTCCGTACTATCATTTATATAAATCAACCATAATTCAGAATCAACTGTAGCCCAAGAACCAGAAGGGTCAAAGGCATTACGCAAACGAAATAGTTCGTCATAATGCTTCCAGCCTAAATTAAAACAACGCTTGGCAGCTAAGAGTATAATACTCATATATACCCATATATTTGAGCAACTCCTGAAATCTTCCAGGATGAAGATTACAATAAATACTTGTAAATATTATAAAAGCGGTTGTCCAAACCTCAATACCAAAGATTCTTGACACGTTTGGAGCAGACTGCAAGACAAGTTGCCCTTTTTGTACCACTAACTTTTGCATGTTTGAATCTGATGGTATGATTTGAGCCAATTATATAGCCAAATCTATATATTCACTTTTATATTTTGTTGAACATTTATTGCAATATCTGTATTTACACCGTGTATTTGCTGTGTGATATACATTTGTGGTACACTAGTGTTGGATGAACATGTAGGTGTCAAATTATTGAACTGAATACCTGCATTTTTGCACGATTACGTTATTGTCTGTTAGCTGCGTGTGGCTTGACACGGTGTTTATATCTGCTGATGTGGAGCTCGCTCTCTGTGGGCTTGCAGTTGCGCAAGTGGCGCCTGAATGTTGTGATATGACAGATCCTACGTTGGTTGCGTAAGGGTTTGGACAAGACGTTGCCATAGATGTCGAATATGTTGATGGCCTGGAAATGGATGTCTGTGTCTAGTGTTCTGTTGTGAGTATTTCGGTCCTTCTGGTTGTGTTCCTCTGGAAAGTAATTTTCTCGTCATTTTGCTTTATGTTTCCCGGCTGTTCTTCTCAACATTTTGCTACATGTAAATTCAGTCAAGGAGGGAAATTCATCAAACCGTGTTTCTAGTCAGGTTATTGTTACAGCTCATTCTAGTTTTGTAAATTGTGATAATGGAGAAAATTCTATTGATGCAAGTGTAAGTGAATCTGTGAAATCAAATAGCTGCAATTCTGTTAAAGTTATAGCATTAAATGCAAATCTCCTGAATTGGAGGTGTTGAGTAATAATTATGATATTCTGTGTTTCAGCGAGTCAAAGCTTGATCAATATGATGATATCAAGCATTTTAAATCATTGCCGCCTCTAAATCGTAAAAATGCAAAACATAAATTTATGGGTATTATCGTGTTTTGGTAGTGATTATTTATTTGAAAATGTTGAAGTGTTGAATAGTGCAAATGAAAATGTTTTGTGGTTCATACTTGATAATAATGTATTTGACTATTCTACATTATTTGGGCTGTTTATATTCCGTCCGAGGAAGGAAGGACTATCATAAAGCCAAAAGTTACAATTGGCGGGTACAATCCGTTGACAGCAAGACCAATTTGAGTAGATGTAGTAAAGCGTATAAAAAAGATTGTAACTCACAATGTAATGAATATAGAAAAAAACTTCATTAAGAAGTTAAGAAATCTTAGTCAAAGTTATCCTCAATCTTATTTGTCATTACTTTACAAATCAAGTAATACAAAGACAAATGTACTAGAGAAGATATCACTGGAATGTTTTCATGATCATTTTAAGAAATTGAGTAATGAACAACATGATCAGAATGGTGATTTTACAGATGTACAGATGATATTGATTGTAATGCTGTAACTAATTTGAATGTTGAACTGAGTTCTGTCATTACTGTCAAACCAATTAAGTCATTGAAAAATAATAAATCAAGTGGAACAGATTTGATATTAAATGAATTTATGAAAAATTCACGTTAGAAAATGATTGATATACATGTAAAAATGTTTAACATAGTTTTTAAATCTGATAAAATACGGTTTTACTAGTATATGTCCAATAAACAAACTCATCATAGATAACAGGACTAAATTTAGTATATACGCCAGACGCGCGTTTCGATTACAGAAGACTCATCAGTGACGCTTGAATCCAAAAAAAGTTTAAAAGGCCAAAAAAAGTACGAAGTTGAAGAGCAGTGAGGACCAATATTCCAAAAACGTTTTGCCAAATAAAGCTAAGTAAATCTATGCCTGAGGTACATTTATAAAGGTAAAGGTGACATGGCCGACCCTTATAATTACAGAAGTATAACTATTCTGAGCTGTTATGGTAAACTTTTTACAAACTTAAAAAATGTGAATGTTCTCTGCGAAGAACAGGCAGGATTGTGGTACTTATGATCACATTTTTAATTTTCAATGATTAGTTGTTTCTGTATCGTAAAAAAAACATTGTAATGTGCATTTGTTGATTACCGTAAGGCATTTGACTGTTAATAGAACAGAATATGGCGTAAATTGTTGCAAAACTGTGTTGGTAGAAACATGTGTGATATTATACATGCAATGTATGAAAATGCTAAATCCTGTGTTAGGACGTTTCGTCCCCGAGGGTATCTCGAGCCCAGTAGTCATCACTTTGTTGACATGAATATCAATAATGTGATCATTTATATAAATCTTCTGTTAACAAAGATTACGTTTGCAGTATTTGGCACAACTTTTTGGAATATTGGATCCTCAATGCTCATCAACTTTGTACTAGTTGAGAAAATGTAGATCCTAAGGTTTGCCTATTGATTCCCAACTTAATATGTTTGATACTATGGTTTCTCCAATTCTTCTTTTCTGAATTCACACATCAGAGATTATGTGATTAATTAAAGCAGAATTGGAGTACAAGTATTTTTAACTCACCAAAATGTCTTAACTACAGAATTTTAAAATATAATCATGGTTTAGAATATTATTTACTTAATTTACCAGATGATTTGAAAAAACCCTTCTGCAATTTTAAATTTCTTAATCATCGACTCCCTTATGAAAGGGATCGCTTTTGGATATAGAACGTGACGACAGAATTGATGACATATGTAATAAAAACCAACTAGGGGATGAATATATTATTTATTTAATTGTACTTTTTTCAATGTTGAAAGGAAATTTTTATTACCAAGCATTATACTGACTTACTTTTTTACTTTTTCAAATGTATTTATTTTAATGAATGTTTATAATGTTCACTAAATTACTTTGATACTTTGTTATTTTGTTATTTTATGAATACTTATGTAGTATTTGTTATTATTCAAACACCCCTGTTGGGGTCTTATCAAAATCAAATGAGTGTTAAACAAAGCAAAATGATAATCACATTTCCAAAAAACGTGTATTTAAGCTGTGATTGGTAAGTTGATGACATTATAATGTATGGCTCTGCGGCTCATCTTGACCATTAATCTGTACTTTAACATGTTTTTCGACTCTCGGCTCAGTTTTTTCCCCCAGATCAAGTGATCTGAGGGGTATTCCTGTGTAGGAACACGCTAAAACTTGTAGGATATCTAATTATATTTTTCAAATTTTCCGCTAACAGTTGAAAATATACAGCTTGCTTCCATGTACATCGTCGCCAGAGTTCCAGGTTATTCCACACTCTGGCACCGGAGTCTTTCCCGTACAAGAAAAAATACAAAATACATAGAATATGACGTCACTCATATTTGGTAAAGCTAACACATAAACCACTATCTGACAGAATCTTGCATTCTTTTAAAGCTTGTACCTCTTTCTTCTTCAACATTCGTACTTATTCCCGAGCCTCTAGGTGAATTCGGTGGATAACTGTCACAAGTTATCTTTCGAACTCCTACACTCCTAACGCGAATTTTTCAACGGCAATTTTCAAAGCGCTAAGCCAATTCCAGTGCACCGTTACGATTCAAATATGATGTAATGGTATAGAAAAACCATGCAGCGGAGTAACTATTGACAAAAACATGCTACATTTGAGAAAAATGACTGTAAAGATTTTACCTATATCTGCCGTCGCCATATTGGGATAATCGTAATTGCAGTTACGATTATCTCTTTAATTCCAATGTCCTACAACAAATCCAGATAATTATTTATTGGCACCAACAACATTATATTCTTTGAAAACATCAAAATCCGATGAGAATTACAAATACAACATCAAACTAAATTACCGTAACACGTCTTATAGTAATGCGAATTCACACTCAGCAAAACAGTCACAATCGGGAATAAGTCACGTTCGGTAATCAAAAGATTAGACGACGTAATGACAAACCACAATCTACCATGTGGTAAAAATGTCATAGTTTGGTCAAAGACACATCGTATGGATCAACTAATTCGTGATGGTGTCCATGAAATTTACGGAGTGTCAATTTTAATCTGTCCTCGTAACTTTGTTGAAGCAGTTTCTGTGTAAGGAGCCCACTCCTGTAGATGAAGTCCGTATAGTGTGAACAAGCACGAGAATAACGTATCAATTGTGATATGTAAACACCGGGCAGAGGGTGTGGTTGCCGAGAAATGAAAAATTGATAATTGGGAAGTTGAAATCGTCCAATTTTCATAGATTTTCGTGTGAAGTTGTCCATCTGCGTCAATATTGAGATAAAAATCAAGGTATGAAGCAGTCCTTCTAGTATCAGTAGTATCCTTAATTTCAAGTTCGCAGGGATATACGAGATATAGGGTTTATTCAATGTTAGAATATCATCAATGTATCGGAAAGTAAAATTAAAGAATTTCGCCATGTGCTTTTTCTTTTTGTCTTATAGAAGGTTCTGAATGATTCTGCTTCATACGAGTACAAAAACAAATCGGCCTGCAGGGGTGCACAATTAGTACCCATTTGAATACCGACTGTCTTGAAATATACATCCTCCAAACTCAACAAATATATTGTCGATCAAAAAGTCCAGCATTTTTTGAAAGATTCAGTGTGATTGTAACCCTAAACAAGAAATTTGTATTTACGATTCCAATTTTTATAGAAAAAGCTCTGTTTTATGAGATGGTGAAGTCGATCTTTCAACTGAGCATGGGGAATAGTAGTGTATAGCGTAGAAAAATCAGAAAACTTTATGTTGCTGCAAAATTGCAAAGATTGTGATCGAAGATTACGCAGTAGATCTTTCGAACTTTTGAAAATCCACATCTGGTTAACACTACTGGTATAATATATCTCATCACAATAGTTTTAAAGTCCATCTTTCACTGTAGAAAGAATAGTAGTCAGTACTTTAGAAAGATGTTTAGTCGAACATTTTGAAGACCCAGCTATGTATCGTTGTTTATATGGAGTTTTGTGTAATTTAGGTATCCAGTATAATAAAGGTAAATTTTTTTCGTTTTCTTTGATGTTGATACCAAATGAAAGAAGGACAGATTTATAATTTTGTAAAATTTCATCCTTGGTAAATGATGTTAAAGCATATGTAGGGTTATCAGTAGTTTTATTTATTCCAAGCTCTGTTGTGAGACATTGCAAATAATGTTTTTTTTACATATGAAGACAATATTATTGGAGGCTTTATCTGCTGGAACAAAGACATATTTGTCATGCAGAGATGGATAAAGCATCCACAACATCCAGATTCTTGAAAGGGTTAGTAACTCTTGTACTCATATAACATCGTAATTTTTGTATGCGCCTCTGAATGCATGATCGAATAGATTTGATCCATTCATTCAAAGTGTCCAGTTCTGGTTCGTCTGGTTCGCGCTTTACCCATTTTCTTGCATAGTCCTCAACTGCATCCATCAGTAACTTGAAATTCTTTTTCCAGTTGATGGGCTGGTGGATTCTATATTTTGGTCCCTTGGCTAACAACTCTCTTAGTTGTTCATTGGTACCAATGTCAAAGTCACAAGTAATAACATGAACAGCTGGACTATAATTGTATTGTGACGATGCACATAAGCAATCCGGAGGCTTGCATTTCGTATCTTTGAGGTTTAAGGCATCTAAAACTTGTGGTTGAAAATCTTGGATGCAATAGACTTGGTGTAAGTATAAGAAATAACAGGTGTAGCTTTTTTTTTGAAGTAATCAGGTATGGTTTTTTGTACAGAAATTATTGCTAATATTTACAGCATCTAAACCTTTATTGGTAAATTCTACCTATACAAAAATAACGTTTTTCATCATTATTGGATATAGTCGATACAGGTTTGGATAGTCTATGGTTATCAATGTCCATGATTATTGCAACTAGAGTATACAAAACAGAACGAGAATCAGTAACGGAAGAGTTTTGGGCTTCTTGAAATGGTAAAGAAAGTTTTGACAATGGAATGGAGTATAATTTAGTTCTAATATGATGAATTCCTAAAGGTTTTTGAACAGACGTTAACAAACTATCTATTGGCACGGTGTGTACAGCAGGTGGTATATATTTTCTGTGACCATGACTTCTATTTCGTCGAGCAGAAGTATTAAACAATTGTAATGTATTGACGGTACTACACCTGGGACTAGACAAAATTCGTACACCATCAATTTTGTTCCCAACTCTCTTATCCAAAAGGATTCTCTTTGTAAACGATATGGTGCACTCAATTTGGGGTCATTCCTTCGATGTTATTGTATTTCATATCTTTTGGATAGTTTTGCTGTCCTGACTTCGTCTCCTGTGGTAATTTACGTCGGATTCATTACAAACTATGGTATAAATTACTAAAATCTACCCTAATGAATTACCTATTTTAATTGTATGACTCGTATTCTCCACGAAAAAAAAATCTGTTGAGTTAGCAATCCAATCACAATTGCTGGCGTGTTTAAGTGATTATCATTTTCTAAAATTTCATTTGTAATTTGAATTATGAGTTAACTGTTAACGATTGAATTCATAAATTCGTAGATCAACCCACAATAAACCTTAGAAATAAAATTTACCAGAAGTCGAATGTACTTTACTGGTATAAAAAATGTGTTAATGTGCTTATTTTTCTTTAAAATAGTGAAACTTAAGCTAACATTGTGTAAATGTTTTATTGCAATTTCAATTTTTTTTTTTTATCTATAATAATACATTAGTCTATCCACGGTTGTAGATTCAATTTTTGTCAGTGTTTTATAGATACAGAAACCCGTATCAATGTAATTTGTTCATATCTTTGTCCTTGGCTCTTGAGTGAAAGTTGTCTGATTAGTAATCATACCACATCTCCTTATTTTTATATTGAAAACTTAGTAAGCCAATCTGATAGAAGTGAAGTTAAATTTAAATTAAATGAAAAAGTCATTCACCCCACTGTTCTGATAGTGCTTGAAGATGAAGACCGATTGCTTGTTTACTTGGATATAACAGATGCAGTTAAGCTGCCTTATATCTGGATGTAAACCTAGACATTGGCAATGATGGTCGGTTGACAATGTGAAACTTATGTCCGACTTTAAACAGAAATGGAATGAAGATTTGCATTAAGACACAACTTTACCTAGATAAACTTATTATACCATCACACTGAAGAGCTTACTCTCCGTTTCGCTGTTGTGTGTAAAATTAAGAAATGTATCTCCCTCATGCAAAGCTCTAATTCCTTGCCCGGCTTTGCCTATTTGTTTTTTGTTCTCTCTGCATCCTTTCACTAAGCGTCGGATTTTAAAATATTTTGGCCTCGAGCATCACCGAAAAAAGACATTAATGCGCATCTTGTGCATACAAATGGGTACCGTTTACGTTATTCCTTAGATTTCGAAATCTTTTTAACGATAGCTATTGAGTTCAACCTTCTAATACTAACCAATACCATTACATTTATTACATTTTATTATTCTATCAAGTCGAGAATTATGATAAATAAGGAGTTGCATTAATGATGAATTTATGTATTTTCGAAATAAACATTTTGGTTTGAGTAATAGCATGTCCTTCAAACCTAAATATTGCATGTAAATTTACCGCGTTATATCATCTCCGCCCACCAGAAAACGTTTGGAGAGATTAAGTATATTACTACAAATGTCTATTACTGAGTTTTTCATTCATGGAACGTCTGGAAATATGCATAGAATTTTTATTTCATCAATGAATAGATAGTTCAGAATAATGTTTCAGAGGATCGTCTACATTGTTATGTGTTGTAATAATGAACGATTATAGTTACTTATATGTATATGTCGTGTACAAGTTGCGATTTTGTACAGGTTATAACGTGTACAAAAATATTGTACATGTAATAACTTGTATAATGCAAAAATACAAGTTGTACCTCGTACATATTATAACCTGTACAAAATATTGCTTAAAAATGGTTTTAACTTGTACAAAATCGAAAAATAAGGATATGTTTCTATTATCGTAACAGACGTTTTTAACCTCAATGATATTTTCATAACTTTTTTTATTATTCCTTTAAGTTAGTGTGTTTTGTCCTTTTTTGATATAGTTAAAGGCCAGGGGTCGGTATTACGAAGCATTCCTAAGACCTGTCATAAGATATATCTTAGGACATATCTTATGATATATCTTAGAACATGTCTTATGATCCTGTTATGTCTATCTATGGTCATATTTTAAATTGATGAAGTATAATTGTGAGTGTCCACTTTAAAGGCAATAGTAAAATACTTTCATTCAAGTTGACACAAAAAGACATAAGAAGATAGCCAGGATAGATGTCCACAAATAAAATTTAGAATGCAAATGGGGTATGTGTCTAAAAGATAACAACCCGCCCATGGAGCAGACAACATCCAAATGCCACAAAAACATGTTTTCAAAGTAGAGGATATATATTTAAAACATCAAAATGACATTTGCCTCATGCAATGATCTTATACTGATTTTTTGTTTATAAAAAAAAAATGAGTTATAAATTTACATAAGTGACACGCTGAAGGCCAAAAATGTTGAAGAGAAATCCAAAGACATTGATAATGAAGTGTGGTCCAATGAAAACTATTCCAGCTCTCTCTTGCTTTTACAGAGTAAGCATAAGACATTGTTTAAGTCTTTGCATGCTATACAACGAGAGGGAGGAATATTACCCAAAATTATTAGGCATTGTTCTTAAATTTTGTGGAAGAATTTAGTTACTAGAACCAGTATTTAATGTAATTGTCATTTAGGAAATGCAAGCTTATAGTAAATAGTGTCACACTTATTTAAGCCATGATGGACTGCATATAACATACAATTACATGAAAACACATTTTGCCAATAGAAGTCATGAAACAAAAATTCCTGAAACTTTGTGATCATTGTCCTCTACGGAATAAAATACGTTCTGGACTTTTTATTGTTGTTCTTTATGCATTGGTGAATTTAAATGTATATTTTACTTCATTAAGATTTATCTTAAATTTTGTACAAGTTAAAACCATTTTAAAGCAGTACAGGTTATAACATGTATGAGGTACTTTTGTACATGTTATAACTTGTATTTTTGCTTTATACAAGTTATAACATGTACAACATTTTTGTACATGTTATAACCTGTACAAAATCGCAACTTGTACACGACATATATATTTACAATTACAAGGAAGGATCAAATAGAACACGGAAACTGGAGACATTTTATTATCGCAAAGAAATATGGAGTATAGAATAAATCTCGTCTAATTGGACTTTATAATCAGTGCATACAGGGAGAACATGTCTTATTAATTAGTTTGGAAGTAGCTATTGGTGACTTCGAGCGAGAACTCTCATATCCATCACGGAAGGTTGACCGAATTTAGCGGGTTTTTCTGTCCCTTTTGGTTGTACATGTATGATGATAATGGTAAATGAATAAAAAAAAACTATATCATACTGCTAAAATGTTTTGCTAGTAAGGATGGTTTTACATATTTACATCCCTTTTATTCAAATGTTATGTGCCAGAGCAGTGGCCAGAGCGATTTTGGTGAAGGTAAATACACTTTGAACGCATGAAATTTATTTAGACGTACCGCACGAACGTTACGCACGATGTTCCTACAACACGACGTTACAACACCACGACGTCAAAGAGAGTTTTCTGAAACTTTTGACGTACATTTATTCAATTTGCAAGTTGCCTTTGCTTTTTTATGTAGTTGGTTGATTCTATATCTGTCTCTATTAATTTTGTGATGTCTATTTACCATGAATTTTATATTTATTTCAAATTGTGGTAATCGATTAAATAATTTTTACCCTTAATTCACCTTAAAATGGTGTATTGCCGTAAGTAATGAACTTGAAGGAAGGAAAAATGGGACAGAAGTATACAGTTTTCAATAAATGAATTATAACAAGACTTGAATCGCAGGCTGCTAAAATTGTTTGGTGAATATCATGTCTTTGTTAATTTTTCATATCTTGATTCAACCCTAATATAAATATATCCGACACTCTGTAAGTAAATAAATACATAATTATTTACCCTTGAATAATTTGAATTGAATTGTATTAAAAATTTGCTTGGCACATACATTGTCGAAATAAAACCATTAGAGAAAATTATTACAACCCGATCTTGAAAACTATTTTCCAAGTCATTTGAAGTGGCTTGCTTTTAAAATGTACTTATCTTCTCCTGAATCTTCCGTATAATACAGGGTTGCATTAATTCAATGAAACTGTTTTTGTCGCTGTTTCCAATAAGTCTTTCAGTTACCTCCGTTTCATGCACAACATGCACCGTGGTTTTTTTTTCGACAACCAGCAATTTTTTTTTAAATTTCACCACACAATTGTATCAGGAATATATATTGGAACATAATTTGGCACATGTAACGTCGGAATAAATCGTTTGTTTGGATTTTTCGACGTTTGGACAAAATGGCTACCGTTTTGTAATGTTTCGTAGCGTTTTATTTCTTTTGAGACCCAAACATGCAGTAAATAAAAAAAAGAATCTAGACTTTATGTTCTTTTCGTGTATCTATCTTTTGTTTTGGTAAACGATAAGTTACTTATTCAAATATCAGGTAAAAAAAACCCGCATTAATTGCTTGGACATATGAAATAACAACTTGGACAAATGAAATATCAACTTGGACAAATGAAATATCAACTTGAACAAATGAAATATCAACTTGGACAAATGAAATATCAACTTGGACAAAATGGCTACCGCTTGAAAAACGACTGTGTAGAGATGGTTTTATAGAATCTACAATTTATGAACGACCAAGAGCTATAAGAACATAAGGGAAAACATATACTGAATTAGTTTTTACAGTGGTTAGTGTTTGTTAACATTTTATTTTGTTTTGCGGAGGAAAGTTCGAAGATTCTGTTTTAAATCATAGGGGTTGTAGGAACAGCGTGCGTGACGTTACGGTGTTCGGTTTAATAGTGGTACCATTGCGCGACGTCGTTTTTCTTTCATATTTGCCAATCTCTGTACAAAAAGCCAAATAGTTATCAAAGGTACCAGGATTATAATTTAGTACGCAAAACTTTGCAATTTTTAAAACAAGATTTCATTTTCATTCCTAAGTTTTTATGTAAAAAGATGAAGACTGTTTAGATGACTGATTATACATTTTTGACACATAAATCTGTATTAATTCATTATCCTAATTTATTAAAGCATACAATTTACATATTTATCACTTTTAAAGACTATCAATTATTGCAAGATGTGTATCCTCGAGCATGGTCATGATTCCTTCAACTTCGTACTTTATTTGGCCTTTTTAACTTGTTTGGATTCGAGCGTCACTGATAAGTCTTTTGAAGACGAAACGCGCGTCTGGTGTATATACTTAGTTTAGTCCTGGTATCTATGACGAGAGTTTAGTCCTGGTATCTATGATGAGTTTATTCATTACTTGCATCTAAGTCCATGCATATTAATCTCGTTTAAACAGCAGGTACCGAAGCTGTTTTGCGCTGCAGAAGTTTTACCATTCCATCTTTAACTGTCAATTTGTTAAAGTAAAGTCCGAGAATAATTTCACTACCTTTTAGAAAATGTGCACCCCATTTATCAGTGGTATCAACGCTTTTAACTTGTGTTTTCCCCGAAGCTTTCAAAAAATATGATCATCGTTAGGATCATCAACAACAACGGCAATGGTACATCCTCTGTTTACTAAGTCTTTTATCTCGGTTTCATACTCGTCTTCAAAATCGTTTTCTTATTAGGCTCATCTTCTCATGTCATTGTTTTTTTGACAAAGTGAATAGTTAGCATTCAAACACGAATCACATGAGTAACAGGATATTGATTTACCGAAATAATTCCATTTTCAACGCAATGTACACCGTGAATAGACCTATTGCCTGTCACTGGTTTAAATCGCTTTAGTTCGTCACGCTCTATATTATCTAATAGTCTTAAAATTCTACGTTTAAAACTTACACTTTCATTTGGTTTTGTCAAATTGTGAATAGCGAATTGATACATATCTTCAGCAGTTTTGATATTAACTTTTTTCTCGAAGAACATTTATATCGGTCTGCCGTTTAACAAAACCACCTGCGGCGTCATGTGGTCCTTCATGTCTTAAGGAACAGTTCTGTGTTGGACCAGCCCGAATCTGAGACTCCAACGTATGTTTCAGGCATTCCACTTTTACCCGGAAACAAAAAGATATGTGTACCTATTGCATTTCCACCATCTATTACTGTCACTTTTTGTGATCTCCCTGATAATACTGATTGTATACTAGTAGTTGCCTTTTTATCTCCTCTTACACTACTTGGTTTATGTTCTGTATTGAAACCTTTTTCGTCAATGTTGAAAATGCAGTGTGGTTTCCTTCTTAAATAATTTTTATCCAGTAATTATTCAACTTTTCAAAAAATATCAACTTTTTATTTTGTGGCAGACCATAAGCTGCCGTCATCTTAACATGGTCAACCTGTTGAGCTTCTTCCTCTTGGCTAAACAGTGGAGCTGGACCAGACTTTACAGTGTCAATGTGGATTCTTCCATCAACTTGATCTCAGAGTGTTGTAAGTGGTACATGTACACTATATATAATGGAAGCTCTGTGAACTGCTATGCCCGTATAGTATATTATTATATTATGCTAATATATGAAAGAGCTTGCGTAAGAGAAATATTTGTTGAGTAGTATGGGTTATATATATATGCGTTGTAATTGCTATGGCTGTTTGTCAATTCATTTTTGACTTGTTTCCTGGATGATAAAATCTCTATCTTTGTAGTATATAGTATGACGTTTGAATGTATGAAAACAAAATTAAATTTTTCTGATCCAAAGTTTTGATTATAATGGGCTTGGGTGAAAACCGTCTTTGAGTATTTAGAAGTCCATGTAGTATTTTGTTTTTTGACCGGGAATTTTTTTCTGACGTACGAGATCTCTGGTGAAAATCGGTGTGTAGTGCAGGTTTGACTTTTTATTTCTGTCTTTAGTGGTTTGGCTGTTGTTGTTTAGGTCCTGTACAAGTTTGATTGTAGAACTTACTCTAAATATCTGTGTGTTAGACTTTCGGATTTGCCGGTTCAGATAAAAAAATATATGATTGTCTAGCCTTGCTCTGTGCTCTGTAAATTTGTCCTTGTGCCCTTGGTGTTTATTATATAGTTTGATACTATAAGGTGGACATTCCAGGAGACAGACTTTAGTATGTTTGTACCTTGCTTCCATTTGAGCTTTAAACGTTGATAATTTGGTGACTAAAGTTATCTATTTTGCAAAAACTGAAATTTTTAGATGTGTATGCTATGTTTATAAAGGAACTACGAAGGTTTATGAATGAGAACAAAACAATATCTCAAAATGTATTTTTCATAAAGTTAAAAAGAATGATATAATTGATGGAAAAAAAATAATGTTTATATTTTATTATATTCTGTGTATTTTGCTGGATACTCAGAAAGTATATCACAGGGATACTTTATTGAAGCTTGGACAAAGAAGTAAAGTTGTAACAAGCAATTTGATGAATAAAGAATATTTATTTGTTGTTAAAAAAAAAAGAAAAAAAAAGTTATCTATTTTGCTGTGATACTTAGTTGTTTTGTAAGTAAGGGTGATGAATTTCCCTTCTTTTGTTATTAGGTCACGTGGAGCTATCCACAAACATACAATTGCTCGGGTCTTTTTTTTTTTTTTTATTTATGTTGGTCTTGATTTATTTCTAGATGATATGGGTTTTGTTAGTACTAAGTCAAGGTTCGGAGTCAAGTTTGATATGTCGGCTATGAGGAGACCTTTTTTTCCTGGCGTCACCAAACATATGTTAAATATGTTTTTTCTAACTTTGACTGTTGACATATGTGTTTTGGTATTCTTCTTTTATAAATATCAGGATTTATTGACTTTCATCTCAGAGATTACTCTCAGTTTCGCTGTGGTGTGTAAAATTAAGAAATGTATCTCCCTCATGCAAAGCTCTGATTCCTTGCTCGGCTTTGCCTATTTGTTTTTTGTCCTCTGCATCCTTTCACTAAGCGTCGGATTTTAAAATATTTTGGCCTCGAGCATCACCGAAAAGACATTAATGCGCATCTAGTGCATACAAATGGGTACCGTTTACGTTATTCCTTAGATTTCGAAATCTTTTTAACGATAACTATTGAATTCAACCTTCGAATACTAACCAATACCATTACATTTATTACATTTTATTATTCTATCAAGTCGAGAATTATGATAAATAAGGAGTTGCATTAATGATGAATTTATGTATTTTCGAAATAAACATTTTGGTTTTAGTAATAGCATGTCCTTCAAACCTAAATATTGCATGTAAATTTACCGCGTTATATCCTCTCCGCCCACCAGAAAACGTTTGGAGAGATTAAGTATATTACTACAAATGTCTATTACTGAGTTTTTCATTCATGGAACGTCTGGAAATATGCATAGAATTTTTATTTCATCAATGAATAGATAGTTCAGAATAATGCTTCAGAGGATCGTCAACATTGTTATGTGTTGTAATAATGAACAACGATTAGAGTTACTTATATGTATATATTTACAATAACAAGGAAGGATCAAATAAAACACGGAAACTGGAGACATTTTATTATCGCAAAGAAATATGGAGTATAGAATAAATCTCGTCTAATTGGACTTTATAATCAGTGCATACAGGGAGAACATGTCTTATTTATTAGTTTGGAAGTAGCTATCGGTAACTTCGAGGAAGAACTCTCATATTTATCAGGTTGACCGAATTTACCTGGATTTTTCTGTCCCTTTTGGTTATACATGTGTGATGATGGTAAATGAATAAAAAAAATCGGACGCATTAAAATTATATAATACTGCTTAAAAATTTTGCTAGTAAGGATGGTTCTACATATTTACTTTACACATCCCTTTCATTCAAATGATGTGACAGAGCAATCTAGATTAAGGTTAATACACTTTGAACGCAGGAAATTTATTTAGACGTAACGCACGGTGTTCGGTTTAAGGTCAAGGAACAGTAAATGGTCTATGTCGCAGATTTTGCTAAAAATTTGCATACATCTTTGGCTCGTTGAACTACAACTGAAAATCGAAAAAATAATACATTTATCTCTTTTATTATCTGAAAAAATGCAGATTGATTTCTTTTAATATGGGTGAATATTTGTATAGAAAGCACATAAAATCGGCGAAAAACCTTCTAAAATTTGTCTTAAAATCGCCAAATCTCTAATTCTACTCCATATATTTTTCTTAAAAAACTATATATTGTTGACACATACATTTCTGTTTTAATGATATAAAATAATCATAGAGTCACCGACTTCGTTTTTTGTCTAATAATCAATTTGATACCTTGTTGGTGGTGAAAAACGTCAAAAACCAACGTTTTACGGCCTGCAACGCGATAACGTTACGATTATTTCGACGTTTTGTTGGATATTTTCACAAAGAACGCAAAATGAATGATGTATACCGTAAAAACGAAGTCGGTGACCCTATCTTTCTTTTGCATCATTATAACGGAAATTTATGTATCAGCAACATATATTTTTTTAAGAAAAATCTATGGAGTAGAATTAGAGATTTGGCGATTTTAAGACAAATTTAAGAAGGGTTTTCGCCGATTTTATGTGCTTTCTTTACAAATGTTCACCCCTTTTGTAAGAATTCAAACAGTAATATTTCAAATGATAATTGAGATAAATACATTATTTTTTCGATTTTCAGTTGAAGTTAATCGAGCCAGAGATGTATGCCAAATTTAACAGAAATCTGTGACATAGCCCATTTACATACCGCCATCTTGAATTGTACAATCACAGTAAATTATAGGTCTAGTTATTTGACTAAATCTGCAAATTTGGAGACAGATTTGCAATTTAAAGGTTAAACTGCTTAATGATATGAAGAAAACTTGGTAATTTATTGTATAAATCGAAATATTTAAACAAATGTATTTGTTTTTGCTTACAGAATGAAGGTTTTTTTTTCTTCAAATGAGCCATTTAAGGGAAGATAACTCTTTTAGTAAAAAAATAAACTGGTCTGATAGGGATTTATTTTTCTTATTACTTGCACACAAATGTGTATTCCATGAACAATCTAACCAAATTTAGGCAATTTTCAACGATCATAGCTTGAAAAATAGCACGGTGACCCATACTTTTTATAATATTTTTGAAAAGAGCATAGTAAAATTTTCATTTTGGCTAATTTTAAAAGTGGAAACATTACGAGAATTCGTTTTTCTTTCATATTTGCCAACTTCTTTACAAAACGTCAAATCTTTGCAATTTTTAAAACCAGATTTCATTTTCATTTCTAAGTATTTGTGTAAAAAGATGAAGACTGTTTAGAAGACTGACTACATTTTCGACACATCAATCTGTATTAATTCATTTTCCTAATTTGTTAAAGCACATAATTTACATAACTATCACTTTTAAAGACTGTCAATTATTGCAAGATGTGTATCCTCGGGCATGGTCATGATTCCTTCATTACTTGTATCTAAGTCCATGCATATAAATCTCGTTGAAACAGCAGATACCAAAGCTGTTTTGCGATGCAGGAGTTTAAGTTTTACCATTCAACCTTAAACTGTCAATTTGTTAAAGTAAAGTCCGTGAATAATATAACGGAATTTGATGAGACTGTTATTAAAGTGAGAGGGTTAGCGCTATAGAACCAGGTTTAATCCACCATTTTCTACATTTGAAAATGCCTGTTCCAAGTCAGGAAAATGACAGTTCTTGTCCATTCGTTTTTGATGCGTTTTGTTATTCGATTTTGCCATGTGGTTATGGACTTTCCGAATTGATTTTCATTTAAGTTCAGTATTTTTGTGATTTTACTTTTCACTACCTTTTAGAAAATGTGCAACCCATTTATCAGTGGTATCAACGCTTAACACTTGTCTTTTTCCCGAAGCTTTCAACAAAAAATGATCATCGTTTGGATTATCAGCAACAACGTCAATGATACATCGTCTTTTATCCTGGTTTCATACTTGTCTTCAAAATCGTTTTCCTATTAGGCCCACCTTCTCTTGTTATTGTTATTTCACGTTCAGTTCCGGTGATATGAAAATTTTGACAAAATGAAAAGTTACCATTTAAACACGAATCACATGAGTAACAGGAAATTTTTTTACCGAAATTATTCTATTTTCAACGCAATCTTCACGGTTAATGGACCTATTGTCTGTCACTGGTTTAAATCGCTTTATTTTGTCACGCTTTAAATTATATTATCTAATAGTCTAAAAATTCTACGTTTACAACTTGCACTTTTATTGATTTTGTCAAATTTTGAACAGCGAAATGATACATATCTTCAGCAGTTCGGATATTAAGAACATTAATATCGGCCTACCGTTTTACTAAACCACCTGCGGCTTCATGTGGCCCTTTAGCTTGCCTGGTTTTAAAACCATTGCGAAAGTATTGATCAAATCCAAAATCTTCTCTAGAATAACTAAAGTTACCGGCTTTTGTATTGAGCTTGACAACCGTCCGTAAAATCATGAAGCGTAGTAACAGATGTAGAAATGGAACTTAAATAATTGGTTACAAGTTTTTCAACATCATGCTTGAAATTCATGTCGGGTGAGTCATCTGGACTAAAAAAATAAATGTTCTGTTATTATAGATGGGTTTGCAACGGTACTTTCTTCTCCGTCAATTTCTAATACTGCGTGTCGATATATTAATGTACCATGAATAGATATTTCGAGTCTTGCAAAATAAGAAGATTGAATTTCAGTTTTTTCGAAGCACCGATAATTTTCTGAAAAATTGTGTACAAAAAGGCAGTGTTATTGTGAATGATTTGAATTGAGTTTTTTGCCAGTTTTTGCGAAAGGTTTAAACATATCTGTGTTGAAGTAGGTCAACATTTCACCAGGCTTTGTTGTTTTGTTGATAAGCATTTACTACCTACGGGACGAACCTTTTGTTTTGACATTAACATACTCGTATCGTTCCTATTAAATATCTGGAGCCAATTCAGATTTTGTTTTCTTGAATTAAAATCAAACTGTGAATACCGCAATTGTCACAATTTCTATCGAGATACTCAATTTTGTAATTTTTTTTTATGAGAGTCTTTCTCTCACAAAGATGTTTTAATCAAATCTGAAAGCATCTCGAATACCTCAATGTGGAGTGTATCGGCAACATCATGATTTGTCAAAACATTTTTTCGGAACTTTTCCGGGCTTCTATATGGTATTTACAACAGCAAGTAGACCTGTCTTGTTATCTAGCTGCTCTTACAAGGTGTGGTTTCAAGTTTTCAAACTTTCGCTGTGTAATTTTATTATCAGGATGTGTTGTTCGGAATTTGTAAAAATGCTTCTGTTTGTGTTTTATTTAATACACGTATCATGTGGCTAAAGTAAATTTTGGGTCTAATCTTACGCGTTGTATGCCTTTTTTGGTTCCGGTGGGCCGAGATATTGATGGAGAAAGGCAAAAGTCATAAACCGTTTCTTTTCATCTTCATACATTGCGTCAGATCTAGTTTTTGTTGAAGTATACGTCCGACTTGATTTTTCAGTTTGTAGAACACTCATTCTCGACTGTTGACCTTTTGCCAAAGTTTTTGAAGGTATTCCTAAATTTCTGGCTATTTTTAGTACTTCGTTTCAATTTACAGCTGAGGTTATAATAGATACCGTTTTTTGTGCATCGTCGCTTCTTTGTCCGTTTGAATGGTCTAGTGTAATTTTTTATTATCTTTAATGATAGATGAACCCATCGTGCACATTTATTTCTGTTCATTAGATGTTAATATTTGAAGTTTCTGTAAAGTAGCGATAGTTGGTGATATACTCGCACGTATTATATGGATATATGAAGATATCAATGCTGCAAGTTTTGTTTGGGTTTTTGGTAAAGTGTCCTTCATGTTTTTCAATGACCTGCATTTTGACATTTTAGTATTTAAAAAGTTATCAAGTTCCTTCATTGAATATGTCCTGACTATCACCTCCCTGCGTTTTCCTCTATGTTTTCTTACATACTGTTGTTTTTTTTCCTTTACCTTATTCTTGTTATGCCTTTGTTTTCTTATGACAAGCGCCTCAACAAGGGTTGAGACTACAAGCGCCTCAACAAGGGTTGAGACTAACATTATACTAATTTTTTTATGTTTTTATTTGGAATTATTTTTCTGTTCTTTACGCTTCTCAATTGTTTTTGGACTTGTATCATATTATTCTTTCACTTTCAGTTTAAAAATTTGGTAGTCGTTGACCCTGTACACTCATCTTCATACAAAAATAAGAAAGACAAGGTTTCTATGACTTTGATCTTCAGTGCTGTACAACTTTGTACTTTTTTCACTTTCGATCTTTTATATCTGGGCGTCACTGGTGAGTCTTGTGTGGACAAGGCGCGTTTTGCGTATTGAATTTTAAACCTGATGCTTTTTGTTATCTATTAATCATGTTTTTCTGTGTCTAATATGTTCTCCTATTTATTTGTATTGTAGTCCTGTAATATTATGTTGTCATTTCAATGTTATATTTAACTTTGCCATTAAAGTGCGAGGTTTGGCATGCTTTAAAACCAGGTGCAACCCACCACTTTTATTCCCCTTTAAAAGTGTCCTGTACCAAGTCAGGAAGATGGTCATTGTTATAATATTGTTCGTTTCTCTTTGTGTTGTATTTTAACGTTGAGTCGTTTGTGTTTTCTCTTATTTTTGAGATATTGAGATAAGACGTGGCACGGTACTTGTCTATCCCAAATTCATGTATTTGTTATTCTCGTGGTGTTTTGTCTGATGATTGGTCTGTTTCTGTGTGTGTTGCGTTTCGGTGTTGTGTCGTTGTTCTCCTCTTATATTAATGCGTTTCGCTCTGTTTTGGTTTGTTACCCCGAATTTGTTTTTTGTCCATGGATTAATGAGTTTTGAACAGCGGTATACTACTGTTGCCTTTATTTGGGTAAAAAAATAACTAATGATTTTTTTTCATAACTTGTTCTATACATGTTTTATAGTAAAAGTTGAATTTTCAGTGGCAGATGTATTAGACATACTTGTATTCCATTCGATAAGATTACTGCGAGATTTGCAAATATTATTAACTTTACATGAATGTAACATTTGTCACTGGACTTCATGCAAACAACAATTAAATGAGTAAGAATGTAACGACAGTATTCCGGTAATAAAACTTTGATTAGTGAAAATACCTATTGTTTATTTGACGCGAATTTTAATTTTCAAATAAACTGCATGATAATGCATAATTTTTTCAGAAAATATCTGATCGGAAATGTTTATGTTTTCTCTGCATGATAATCGTTATTTTTTTTCGGAAAATATCTGATCGGAAATGTCGATGTTTTATCATTAAGTGTTAAGGGTCCATGAAAAACATTTTTTTCCAGCGTCTTATATTTAAGCGCATTAAAATGGAAATCTTACTAGTAAAGACTTTAAAACAAAATGTATACATCTATAATGTTATTTATAAAAGCTTGTGCGACTGTAAAATACAAGTTTTAGTTAATAAAAATAAGACAACTGTGTTGATACATGCGAAACTTTCGGTAAATGTTACAAAATTATAACGCTTAGTTGACGTTACCGTGCGAAAACGTTCTTTTTTCACTTGATAACATTTTTGGGAGCCACAAATAACTTAATAGAAATTAAGGATATTTTGTGCGATTCCCTAAAACTTAAGGCTTCAGTTACTGCTTTCCCACTTGTAATTTTGAATAATGTTTTCATAGGTTTTGATGGCTTTTTTGTTGGCACTTTTGAAACACGTACAGTGGAGAATGTGTTTAAGTCTTGTAAGGGGATGTCATTTTAATGTTCCTGGTTAGCATTTTGGTCCTCTTCAGCCAGTGTGTGAATAACTGTATTTTTCTGGATTAACACGATAGATACAGAATTGTTTGATGTCAAATTAATAGGCTCAGTTCTATAAGTTCTTGAAATACTTCAGAAGGTTTCAGTACTGATTTGTCGAAAGCTTGTGGATTAAATTGATCAATACCAGTAAGTTTGAAGGAAGAAAGAATGTTACTAATGAAATTAACGGTACCAATTTTCTTGCACAAGATGCGCATTTCGACAATATATGTCTCTTCAGTGATGCTCGTTGCCAAAATATTTGAAATCCAAATCTTATATAAAAGATGAAGAGCTATAATCCAAAAGGTCCAAAAAGTACTAAGTGATATCACGTATGCTTTTAAGGCAAGACTATACATTTCTTATCTTGTGACTCCTATATTACCACTCATATAGCTCTGGCATTTCTGATTCTATTTTTTTTGCATTGGTCCAAAAACAGGTAACATATAAAGGCTGAGGAAAATGACTACAGCGTGCAGGTAAAAGTTGTATAAAAGTGTGGTGACAGCGGGCCCATTCCAAGAGTTCAATTAAAACAGGAGATTCATAGCCATAATATATTACCAAAATTAAATTGTCTGCATTGCAAGATGGAACATATTTAATGAAGTTTTCCTGCATATATCTTAGGAACAGTTCTGTGTTGAACCAACCTGAATCTGAGACTCCACTATTTGTTTCAGGCATTCCATCGCTAAGTAATTTGCTTAACATTCTTTTACCTGAAAACACAAAGAAAGGGATGTACATGTTTACCTATTGCATTTCCACCAGCTATTACTGTCACTGTTTGTGATCTCCCTAATGTTATTGATTGTATAGTTGCCTTTTTTTTCTCCTACTACATTACTTGGTTTATGTTTCGTATTGAACTTTTTTCGTAAATGTTGAAAATGCAGTATGGTTTCCTACTTAAAATCATATTTATCCAGTAATTTCTTCAACTCTTCAAAATAAATATCAACTTTTTCTTTTGTGGCAGACTACCTCTTATACTCTTGGTTTGACTTATTTTATTTCTTATGACCATCTACTCATAAAGTTGTAGTACCACTGATTCGTATGTAGTTTCTTTTTTGGGCGTTTATGGAGGTAGACGGCAAAATCAGAGACCATCATAATAGATTCTGACCTTTAGTAACTATAACCATAATCTGCTATCATCTTAACATGGTCTACCAGTTTGGCTTCTTCTTCTCGGCTACACACTAGAGCTGGACCAGACTTTACAGTGTCAATGTGGATTCTTACATCAACTTGATCTCAGAGTGTTGTAAGTGGTACACTATACATAATGGAAGCCCTGTGAACTGCTATGCCCGTGTAGTATGTTATGCTAATATATGAAAGAGCTCGAGTATGATAGCTGATAAATATTTGTTGAGTAGTATGGGTTATGCATGCCTTGTAGTTGCTATGGCTGTATAACAAGTCTCTTTTAACTGTTGTTTTTCTGGCTGATTAAATCTCTTATTTATCTTTATAGTATGTAGTATATAGTATGAATGTTTGTAGGAAAAAATAAAGTTTGCAAGCTAAAACGTTGCTTAAAACTGTATTCCGTAAGCTAATAGCAGAGTTTTACCACTCGTTTTAAGATTTTTCTGATTCAAAGTTAAAATAATTAATGGGCTTAGGTGAAGACCGTCTTTCAGTATTTTGAAGTCTGTGTAGTATTTTGTTTTTTTATGAAATTTTGTCTGACGTAGGAGATCTCTGGTGAAATTCTGTGAGTAGTTCAGGTTAGACTATATTTCTGTCTTTTGTGGTTTGGCTGTTATTGCTTAGGTCCTTCACAGGTTAGATTGTAGATCTTACTGTAAATATCTGTGTGTTAAGCCTTCGTATTTGGCGGTTCAGATAAAAAAAAATATATGATTTTCTAGCCTGCCTGTGCTCTGTAAATTTGTCCTCGTGCCCTTGGTGTTTATTATATAGTTTGATACTATATGATGGACATTCCAGGAGTCAGACTTTAGTATGCTCGTACCTTGCTTCTATTTGAGCTTTTAACGTTGATAATTTGGTGACTAAGTTATCTATTTTGATGTGGTACTTTGTTGTGTTGTAAGTAAGGGAGATGAATTTCCCTGCTTTTGTTGTAAGGTCACATGGAACTATCCACAAAACTAAAATTGCTCGGTCTTTTTTAAGTTTATGTTAGTCTTGATTGATTTCTAAATGATATGGGTTATTTAAGTACTAAGTCCACGTTTGGAGAATATTTTGATATCAACGAATTTCTCAATTGATATTTCGTCCGCCAAATATCTGTTTGTGCTGTCGGCTATGAGGAGGGCTTTTTTCCTGGCGTCACCCAAACATATGTTAAATTTGTTTTTTTCTAACTTTGACTGTTGACATGTGTGTTTTTGTATGGTTCTTTTTTGTATATATCCGGATCTGGTGTACTAAAAAAATATTGACACCGTATGTTTGTGGCACAACATCGTGGCCACAAGTTAAATTTTTTCTGTTTAGTATTAAATGTAAATTAAGATCTATTTTGTTACATCTTGTGATCAATTTTATTTGGCAATCGCCAATGGCAGTCAGCAGGGTTAAAGAACATCAATTGTTCGACCTGTTAGTCTAATGCGTTTTGTTAAAATAAACTTTTTCACTTTTTTCGTCTTTTGGAAATTGTTGTTTGTGCTGTTTTTAGACCCTTGAATAACGAAATTTGTTTTACATGCACACGTATGAAAATTGCGGTTTTTATCCAACGCAATCATAGGTTTGAACGTTGTTTCAATAATATTTCGTTTGAGTCGAACTATGTGTATCTCGAAATATTTCTCCGGTCCGGCTGACTTCGAGATAACGAGAGTCGACTGTATATATAACAAGTCTAAAGGTACAACATCACCATTAAATAACTATAAAATGAACAAATATTAGATATTTCGAATGACAGATATCCTTCTTCAATAATAGCACGATGTCAAATGAATCATGTAAATATATTCAAACCGAAAAACGTTTTTTTAAATTTTAAAATTTATACAATTTAAGCGAACACCACAGACGCCGATACAATTTTAAAATTTCCTAACACGGCGCACAGATTACAAAGATATGCCAAATGAAATAGTTATTTTCGATGTGAACTGGCACAACTCTAAATTTCCAAAGGTTTTGACAGTGTTTATGTTAACAACTTTGAGGGCAGTCCTCAAACAAAAAAAATATCAAAAATATCCTAACCGATCCAAGTTGGTATAATATTTCAAATATGACATCGGTAGGGCAATTGCAACAGAAACTACATATTTAAGCCTCCCAAACGAATAGCAGTCTAATAATGATTAGAAAAATAAGTTTAATCTAATGAGATAAAATATTTGAACGTGGCTTCGTACTTATACATCCATCCCGAATGAATAGAGCCCTATAATTTAAACTGGTATTTTAAAAAAAAATCGTACTGTAAAGCCAGTACTACAGTCGGAGTTACTGGAAATAAATGATGACAGGAACATGAGGGACTCATTCTCATGTATGCCCTCTGGGGAAACTCCGCAACTTTCTTATCCAAAATCTTTCCTGAGCGACTCTGTCGACCTTCGACCAACCCTCGGTGTGATCTACGAGTGTGATGCAAGGTTTTTGAGATCAGCTTGTGTGTGCCCAGGTGATCTCAAATGACGACTTGCAGGTAGGTCAGACTTGCAAGTGTAGTCACTTCGATGATCATTCATGCGTTTGTTGAATGGCTGTTATGTCTCGCCAATATACTGCATGCCACATCAGTTGAAAATCAAGCAGAATGTATTTGAAGATAAAGTAGTGACCTGGTTTTGTAATAGTTCCACCTCTTTCAGAGCTGCCTGTAACTTTTCCTCTGTAAACAAGAGTTTCGACAACATAGTCTTGATCATTCTTGACGAATGGGGTAACAATCTTTTCTCCAAAAATCTTATTTGCCTCATCGGGTCTGGTGCTTGTACATGACAGCTTCGGTGCTTTAGCAATACTGAAAATATAAACAAGAAATCAAAATTGAAAACCAGATACAGGCAAGAATATTGTGATGAAAAAAATAATAGTAGAAAAACTATTTTTTGCCCACACTAGCTAGCATAATATACCTACTATGAAGAGAAGATAATTCTGTAAACGGGAGATATATCCTGTTTTCCGCAATTAATGGAGAATAATGAGTTTAAAATGACTTTTAGACTAATAGCTTGTCAAACATGGACCTATAATATTGTTTACAGTGCTATTAAAAAAATTTAATAAACAGCTACTTACCTGTACACCCATTCATCACTGATAAAAAAAAACAGATACTTTTCAGGAAAATCAACAATAAATTTAACTTTGTACACAAATAAAATTGCACTTTTTTGTTGTAGGCCAGAACCATTTCCTCCATTCCGATATATACTGTTTCATATTCAAAATGCATGTAATATTTCAAATCATATGCTTTTATTTACATTTTTTAGTGCCATAAAGTTTATTGTAAAATGAATTTAAATGGAATGAACAACATGCACAACAGGAAGGTTAAACATTTTAACAAAAACATTAGTGGGGAAGTCTAAATTTGAATTTACATGATTAAAAAGATCACGACACAGTACATTGATATGAACGTCCTGTGTGGGAGTCGAACCCACTGGCCAAAAAAAATTATTGCAATTAATGGTAATTCTAAGGGGTATTGAATGGAGTCAGCAATGCTAAATCTTTCGTCTTCAACTTTAATAGGTGATCTGAAGATGTGCTGTGGTGTCTATGTACATGTATACAATTCAAAAAAAAAGAATGCTGAAAAAAATTACATTTGATGAAAATAAGTTAGTAGATTAATTAGAAGTCTGTATTCAATCAATACATTAATATATTCTTATCAATACCAATAATAAAATAGACAAGAAAAGTGTGATCCATACATATATCATTTATACACATTTAAATCAAAAAATAATTTGATCATTATATTTATTATGATGAGTTACATTTTATTAAGTCACATCCCTCAGTTTTCTAATTATAAATCTGTCAATCAAAAGAACAAAAGTCTTTTATTTATTCTTTTTAATTTTTTATATGTAAACAAGTGTAAATATAATTATGAAACAACACGAACAACTTACTTGTCATCAAAATTCTGTACTAATCTCCGACTTGGCCCCGGTCTTTTGGGTCACTTATTGACCATGCAAATAGGGAAGGAACTGCACCTTGGGCCAATTTTCTCTTTCCAGTCAATGTTTTCTGTATTTCCGTAGTAAGAAAATGTGAAGAACACACTCTTGTAGCATCTGAGATCTAAAATGTATCATATATCATGTATCCGGGAGATATTCTTACAAATTCCAACGCTTTTCATTACCATTCCCTGATTATGACAAATAACACAGAATTTAAAACCAATTTAGTTTTCATCATGACACACAATGACAATTAATAATAAAATAGGGCAACCAAATGGAAGTACAGCTGTGGTAGTATCAATGATATACCATGTCTAGTTTAAATATTTGTACCTGTTTCCACCTGACTAAACATTTTGATGGTCAAAGGGACATAGCTCCCCCTAAAAATAATTGGACAGTCCTGATATTCGAACTTGTCTATAGTCTTCACAGTACTGAGTAGTACATTAGTAATACCCTCTGGTAAAATTTCATTGGAATCCATAGGGAATTGTAAACACACGCTCATGTAACACATGGCCATTCATGCATTATTTTAAGAAACTGTATTGTGCCAAAACTGGGTGATTTAATGTTGATCTGATGCATTTTGACCTGGGTTGGGGTGCGTGAAGACTGAAGCCAGTGAAAGTTTGCAAGGTCACTGTTATAATCACCCTGAAATTTGCTCCTAGGTCGCGTTTGATCTTTATGATCCAAGTCTTCCTCACAGAGGCATCTTAAGGGAGCTTATGAAAGGAAATTTTCCTCTCGGGATTGTATCGAAAGTCGTTGGTGCACTTTGGTACGCAGCAATGATACGTTCCGCCTAAGGAGGCATCCATTTTGTTTGTATCCCTAGCCTCGTTTTCGACTACGCAATGGCGACCGATCCCTGACTAAGGAGTATTGTTGTATAAACATATTTGTCCTATAACATTTGGTTTTACATGAAACTTGTCCCTTTTTATAATAACCTTGGAACTTTTTCTAAACAGTCATTTTTTTTTATTGTGTAGTGCTGGTTCCCTGTTTTACTTTGACCTGATCCGGAAAATCAGCGCATGCGCAGTCTCTCCACGTCGACTACCAAAATGAAACAGACAGCCTTGTAAGTGCAAATACTAAATCCGTTCTATCTAAGAGAACACTTAGATCGGAACAGCCATCGTTGATAGCCACACTCAGAATAATATTCATACATTCTATCAATTGTATTACTTTCAAGATTTCGGAAAATTAATTTAAGAAGGGAATGCTTCTTTTTGTAGTCATTGGGATGCAAAAGCGTTGACCGAAGTCAATTTTGTATAGAGCTCGGAGTTTTAAAAAAGTCAACGGTTTTACAACCCTATGAAATTACTATAAGAAACATTCATCACTTATGATTACATTTTTCGCTATGATGATAAAAACACGATTAGTTTACTATCAAGTTTTATCTTATAACTTCCAACAAGATGCCCTTTATTGAGGGTGGCAAGGGGTTTAACTGTTATGTTGTTATCTGTTATTGTGATAATGTATTTGCTGTTAACTGTTATTGAAAATTGGAATGTAAACATTTTTTTTTTGACAGTCAATATTCAGTATAAATTGAAGATCATTGGACATTGGGGTCTACCACTACTAATATGTTTGTCCCGTATTCAGAGTAGGATTCCATTAACATATATCCATCACAGAAGTGAGGTCCAGGACAATTCATGTAAAATGTATATCTTATGGTTATCCTTTGTAATAAATTCCATTTTTTTTTATGAATGCGTATTTAGACTTATTTTTTTGTTTGAGAATAATGTTCCTTGTTTCCCCTACGAACATATTAAATTAAAACAATTCCTAATATGACAAAAAGGAAACCATATGGCCAGGAATATCTGATCAGGATCTCAATTAAGGACTAGGTCCTAACAACCACTTAACCTTTTATATAATATGGTACATAGACTCAGCTCTGTGATTCTTTTCAAATCAGAACCAAGTGCATTGTACAATAAAAGTTTCAACCATGTACTTGGGTCCGAAGCTGCACATAACTCATTACAAACAAATATTTATTTCGTTTCAAGCCATTGTTTCCCTACTAAACTATGTATTCTATTTACTGGTACACTTTGTACAATCAAAAACCTGATTAAAAATTGTTTAAGGTAAGGTTTGAAAATAGTGGAATGAACTGCTTTTGGAGCGCCAACGTTGTACTTGATAAATTGCATGATTATAATTGGTGTTTTTGATTTTTCTACCCTATATACCACTTATAGTCTTATTAAGAAAAATTTACACACCTCATTAAATGGTCATTTAGAAAAAGTCAGAATATTCAAATCCTTTTGGTCATTTTTTTTATTAGCAACAAAGGGAGCTTCCGGAAGTACACCACTAATTCATGGTCCCATTGCTTTCTATGTTAAATTCCTCCGTTTCAAGCAGGCACACCTCTTTTATTTTAAGTTCAAATAAAGTGGCAATCATTGCATTTCAAAGCAACACTGTATGGTGTCTTGTACTGAAAAAATCAACATACCTTACATGGCACATAAGAAAGAACTGGTTCCCGGAACTTCAGATGTACCAAAACAGGTACTTCAGATCTGACAAACAGACACAATGTACCCTCTTTTTAAAATTTTGTGCAGTTTTTTTAATATTCAAAATTAAAAGTCCAAAAGTGTTCTACAATGATCACCAGTCCTTCAGCTTTCATTTGATACCAAAAATACCTAAATATTCTACATATTTTGAAAGTTACACTCATGCGTAGGAACTATTTTGTGTTAAATATGTACTACTTTCTGGTATGTGCTTTCTGGCCGGGCCTGAATTAGTGGTGTTACACCTTCAGCCAATATATATAAACAATACCTCAACGTTTCATGGGAACTGCTGAAAATATTTTTGAGTTATTTTTGAAAACTAGAAAATACCACCCATCTCTTTCTTGTGAATAAATCCCTTAAATCAATAACATAAAATCAAAAATTAATAAAAATCGAAAGGGAGTTTACAACAATAGATATAAACATTACTGCAAAGTTTCATGAGAACTGCTGAAAACATTTTTGTGTTAATGTCTGAAAACTAGATAATTCACCCTTTTTAATTAATAAAACCCGTTAACTCGGAAACGTAAAATTAAAATTAAAAATTAAAAGTGACCTCATTTTAATAGATATAAACAATTCACCAAAATTCCTTGCTTTGTGAAAGCATTTTTGAAACATTATCAGAAAACTGGGAAAAAAAACACAAATTATATTGAATAAAAACCCATTACCCAGAAACTTAAAATCTAAAATTGGAAAAAAAGGGAGCTCCCGTCAATAGATGTTAACAATTTCCCAAAGTTTAATGCAAATTGGTTAAAGAGTTTTTGACTCTTTATGTTTTGGCTTTTTCACTATTTTGATCTGAGCGTCACTGATGAGTCTTATGTAGACGAAACGCGCGTCTGGCGTACGAAATTATAATCCTGGTACTTTTGATAACTATTTGAGTTAATGTCCAACATGTTGACAACAGACGGACAACAGTATACCATAGTACATTCCGTTAACGAGTGTATAAAAAATATCATAATATATTGAGTAGTAATGTAAACACATTCTAGAAACATAAATTAATACTAAAAACATAGTGACTGTCATAGAAAATGGAATGCATTACAAAGTAATAAAAACGGTAATAAGACCGAATTATTTTAATATTTCATTTACTGTTATCTGTTTTTGTCCCATTTCAATTCCTTGTTATCTGTTATGAGCCAAATCAATTTGCTGTTATTGGGACCCCCCTCTTTATTGAGGAAACGTTTATGTCATCTTGTATCTTACAACTCGTGAAATCTATTTTGAAATAAAGAATGAAGCGAGATTGTTTTATGCCAAACTTAAAAAGATGCCAATTCAAACAGTCGGCTCATATCAATGAGAGATATTTGTTATCTATACATATTGTTGGATAATTATTTTATATAATCTTTATTGCAAAATTACACCCATGAGGGTCAAGCAATACAATTAAACAATAATTTTATACTATACAATGCAATACAATGAAAAACAATGTAATACAATGAAATACAAAATAATACAATACATATATAGAATAATAGAACATTAGAGTTTAATTATAAATGTATGTAAAAAAAAACACCATCATAACCTTGCCTGACAGGGGTCTGACTCTCTCAGTTCTAAAGACTGTTTAATGAAGACTCCAATATGAGAAACAAGTTCAGGGATGGGACTTAGAATGTGTTTAAGTTTATTGAATGCATTAAGATGTTGAAATAATGGTACATAGTCTTTTAGATAAGCAAAAAGATTAGAACGCAAAGATATGTTAATGTCACAATACAAAAAGAAATGAAATTCATCATCTAGGACTTCACATTTTTTACATAATCTTTGTGCTCTTGGAATGTTTCTGTACCTTCCTAATTCAAAGCCTAGGGAATGATCACTTAGTCTAAATTTAGAGAGTAACTGCCTATGTATAAAATTATTGCAATTTAAATATTCCTCAGACTGACAATTATTTTTTAATTTCCCATAAAGACAAAGTTTGGATGAGGAATCCATTTTTATATATCTTTTAGTCGCTGTCAGCTGAAATTCGTAGCGGTTATCGGTTAAGCCTCGATCACACCTTACCGGATAAGACGAACGGACGCCGAACGGATGAAAATAAAAGTTGTCCGTTGACAAAATTGTTATCCGTTGGGAGTCCGTTGATGTACTGAACAACTAAAACGGACGAATGCATAACTGACGAGACACGGCGGACAGAACGGATATCGAACGTACATCCAACAAACAAGTACTGCATAAAACGGACGCCTAACGGAAGCGTACCGGATAAAACGGATAAATAAAGGCAACAGTAGTATACCGCTGTTCAAAACTCATAAATCCATGGACAAAAAACAAAATCGGGGCAACAAACCAAAACCGAGGGAAACGCATTAAATATAAGAGAACAACGACATAACACCGAAACGTAACACACACAGAAACGGACCAAGCATCAGACAAAACACCACGAGAATAACAAATATAACATGAATTTGGGATAGACAAGTACCGTGCCACGTTATAACTCAATATATCAAAAATAAGAGAAAACACAAACGACTCAACGTTCAAATGCAACACACACAGAAACGAACAATAATATAACAATGGCCATCTTCCTGACTTGGTACAGGACACTTTTAAAGGGGAATAAAAGTGGTATCGGATAAAACAAGATATACGAAAATATTAAAGGCGACAACCACAATACATGTAAATCGCATTAATATTGAAAATGTTTCTGTGTTACTGGTTCTGGTCTGTTCTTCTAAATGCCGCTAATTATAAAGGACAATGTCTGACCTTAATAACAGCTGCTTGATTGTGAAGATGTGCCCTTATTCTAAGATAGATTCTGTACTAAGTCAGGAATATGACAGTTGTGATCCATTCGTTTGATGTGTTTGGACTTTTGATTTTGGATTTTCCTTTTTGAATTTTCCTCGGAGTTCGGTATTTTTGTGTTTTTACTTTTTATGAATAATAAGAATTCAAGAACCTTAAGAAATATAATTGGCATTTCTGACGAGAAATTTTCAATTGGCATATATCCGTTTCAGATCCGTTTTATCCGTTATACGTCCGGTAGAAGTCTGTTTCACATTCGTTCAACATCCGTTTTATTCCGTTAGAAGTCCGTTGGTGAATTTATCTGCCAGACCTCCAACGGATGTATAACGGACACGTAATGGATACAAAATGGAAACGAAACGGACGAGTACCGTACAAAAAGGACGTCTAACGGACATTTTGTCCGTTGGACGTCCGTTCAAAGTTTTGGACATGCTCAAAAGTTTCCACCGGACATGCAACGGATATGGACGGATTGGAAAAAAGTTATCCGTTAAGCGTCCGTTTGAGCTATCCGGTAAGGTGTGACCGAGGCTTTAAACATAATCTAAACTATCAATCGCGTTCACTCGAGATATAGTTTTTCACATTCCATTCATAATTCGCAAAACCAAAAACCACTACTGACCTACCTTTTAAGTGATCACAAGTTGTAATAATCCTGACCTTCACATTTTTTAGAATGTTTTCCATTGTAATTCCGCCATCTTCGTTTCTATGAGGATCATTTGTTTACATATGACATTCGTCACTTACGCAGTTTCCTGAACTGTTCTTTTCATTGATGTGATAAGATTCCCCGCGCTTTATGCAAGTTTTATGAAATTAAACTCCACGGATTCCACCATTCAACATCGTCTTGGAAAATGTTAAGGTCAGGATTATCACAGAGCAATCACTTAAAAGGTAGGTCAGTAGAGGTTTTTCTTTTGGCGATTTATAAATAGAATGTGAAAAACTATATCACGAGTGAACGTGGTTGATAGTTTAGATTATTTTTACCGATACCCGCTCCGAATTTCAGCTGACGGCGACTTTTTTTTTAATAGTTCTGTTGTACATTCCTTATTCCAAAGAGAAAACAGGGATGTGCTGTTAATTTTTTCACTGAAATAATAATAATATCAATAAAGAATACCTAATATACAGATGTTTGTTATAAAAGTAATCAAAGGTAACAGGATTATAATTTAAAACGTTTCGTTTCATCAGCGACGCTCCGATCTAAATAGTTGTAAAGCCAAAACAAGTACGCAGTTAAACCAGGCGACGTCTCAGCCTGTTTGTTCTTTGTTTTCATCATGCATAAAGCAACCAAGTTAATGATGCCCTCGGGGAATAATCCACAAGCAGTAAGGTTCATTCTAAGAATACTTTCAGATATGTACTAAAGTGTCATATTGTTGTTTGAATGTACAAGTACCCTGCCCTACTGTTGTTAGATTGATCTCTATATGTATCTACCTGATAAGTAGATTTTTTTCAGCAGATTTTTATAGTTCGTTATTATGTACATCAGTAGTTGCCGTTTGTTGCGATACATATTTAATTTTCAATTGGGAAGTTTTCTAGTTTGAATTGTTTTTAACATTCTTCATTTATAGGGCCATTTCGACTTTCATGACTGATAATGCGTTATAAACATAACTCACTTATTACCGTCCAGTGACCTATAGTTGTTAACTTCTATGTCATTTTTTTAATGGCATTTACACCACATCTTCGTTTTTTTATATTTTCAAGTTTGCAATCAACATAAATAAACTCATAGATGCCAGGACTAAATTGAATATCAGATGTATTGAAGAATATACCATTTAGATCTGACAATGACAACATTGAATGTATAAAAAGATGTATATTATTTAGTAGCTTTTCCGCTTCACATTTTAAGGGAACGACCATTCAATTTCCAAAAATTGTGGAAAAGAAGGGGTCATTGTATTTTACTGACCCCTATTATTTGATGGAAAAAACCCTATTCTGAATGCAGAGTTTCATCAAACCAAAGTCAAATTTTGAATTTTTAAAACAACATGTTAATGGTTTTGCCCGCCATTATAAGGAAATGGTTGCTAACATAGAATATGAAGTATCAATCCTTGATGCGGAATCAACACATTCACAGCGGAAAACACTATGACGTATGATTGCTGTTCATCTTCTCAAAGTCACAATGAGGCTTCCAAGATGGAGTAAAAATTACCAACAGTATAACCGGCATAATCCTATGCTGCACCAAATCTTTATAACCAGGGCTAACAGGCATACTTCAATTATCAAGTTACTATTAAATTTAGTTGATGTTCATGTAACCACCACGTTAAAAGTCGCTTGTCAATTATTGATGACATTTTAAGTATAAGGTAATTCAGGCATCATGATGCTAAAGTACAACTATAGGTTAAGATTAATGTGTACCTAACAATAATTCCATCGCCTTAAAAAACTTGAAGCACTTATCCAGTTGAGTTTAATTTCTAGTCGTGTTAAACCCATAATTAATATCGATATTTTATTGTAGAAGTTGTTAATGTGGTGGTTCACGAACTGATTATTGACATTTAAATGAGAGTTATGCCAAATTTAGTCTGGTTTCCAAATGGTAGGAAATTATCTTACTAGAACACGACATTCCTTTTGCCTTTTTTACTCGGAAAATAAATTAAAACTTGTATACCACCGTAATGAATTCGATGATCAATCACGATTTACAGCTCTTAAAATTACGATATCCTACAGAACATTAATGACGGTGCGAAAATGCAACAACCAAATAATTTAGCCGATAAACCGAGAGCTACCACTGGTAAAGAGTGTTCGTCCAATTTGCGTTTTTCACGATAGTCCTGACCAGACTGAGTGAGCCAAATACAAATCAAAGGTTTAAATTGATCATACCTTAGACATGGCAGGGTAGGCAAAATTGAGAGACCATCAATGTCCACTCCTGATACCATCTTGAATATCCCCTGCATATTTTTAAAAAGGTATCTCAGTAGTCCCAACTTATGGTATGACATGCCCTAAAAAACCAAATTCATCTCAACTGACTAGGACCTGTCACTACATGTAGAGGGTATTTCCTAACGGATTCCGTTTCCAGTTGCAGACTCACAATAGAAACACAGGTATATACTGAGTCCATACCTCTATCCTAAAACTCGTCAGAATAAGTGGTCGACCGCTAAGTGGATAAGAAATAATCTGTGTGTGTGTGTTACTTACCTCTTATGTTTACGATAGTGTTGTTATTCATTCGTATGAGCTTTTTATTTTGTCATTTGATAAGGACTTGTATCTAGTAACTGACTATGGGGGTCGGATAGAAACAATAATTTACAAGAGATGAGTTTGACCTTTTCATTTTTTAACCAAGAGCTCCAAATGATGTAGTTGAAATCATATATATTACGGACGCCATTACGAGTTGGTTGACTGTTATGAAGTATCTGTTGTACAGTAAAGATGATATCGGATATGTTCCTCATGTCGTAACTACATTGATTGATTGAGTATTGGTTGCTTAACGTCCAGTGGCAAATATTTCATGCATATTCAGGACGAGAACAAATTCACAATAAATACAAAAAGTAGGTTGATACGATAGAGGCCATCTGGGATGATGGGAAAATTTGGACTGCCACAGGAAAATGAGGGTATTTTGGATAGGGACAGAAAGTTTGCCTTGCAACAGCCCGCTTTCGGACCCCTAAAAAGAGTTGTTGCAAGGATTCTTAACGTGCAAAGAGCGTGGCACTCTCTTCACACGAGGCATCGGATTTAACGTCCCCTTCTGACTGGACGTGACTGCGAACTTGATATATCCCGCAAAGCCAAACGGACGCCCCACTTCGGCGAGCGTTTTACTGCCGGTCGGGAGAAGACCAAGTTACCAGATTTCTATACCCAGTCACCCTTGGGGGCTGTCGAAACTACAATCGCGTTCCCTTTTCATGAATGTGAACTACCGAATAAGACTATTTACCGCCTTTGTGATAACATGAACAACACGACGTGTGCCACAAGTGGAGCAGGATCTGCTTACCTTTCCGGAGTATCTGAAATCAACCCCAGATTTTGGTGGACTTCGTGTTTGTGTACCCCTATTTGTGTCACTTTGTTCACGCATCTTTGTCAATATAATGGAATTTGATGCGACTGTCGTACAGGTTAGAGGTTTAGCGCTTTTACCAGGTTCAATCCATCATTTTCTACATTGGAGGATGCAGGTACCAAGTCAGAAACATGACAGTTGTCCATTCGTTTGATTTGTTCTATCTTGATAGGGACTTTTCGTTTTGAATTTTCCTTATATTAAATATTTTTGTTATTTTACCTTTTTCTATTGCCCATAACTCAGTTTAATGAAATTAAAAATACTACCTGAATACATTAATATAACAAAACAATTAATAAATTTAATTTTGTTACTCATTAAACGCAACACGCATGACTTGATTGTATTGTTCTAACCGTATCACTATACCCTGGTAGGCTGCTTAAAAAGTAACTGCATGAACATGTTTACCTCTTAAACGGCACTGGAACACTGCGCTATTGATTTATTCGGATGACCTGTCACCAGAGTTTTTTTAGTGCAGCTATTTGCACTCTGAAATCTTGATTTTAGCGATGTTGTCATCAATTCAATTACTAGATTACTGCAAGACTAAGATTAAAAAACCAATAGAATATGTCCCGTACCAAGTTAAGATTGTGGCATTTGTTTTGGAATAGTCCGTTACAATGTATGTTGGCTTTTGTTGCAGTTTCAGTGTATCTGTTTATAATTGATGTGTTCCTTCGGTTTTAGTTTGTTAACCGATATTTTTATATAGCATAATCGATTTTATTACTATTGAACAGCGATATACTACCGTTTCCTTTATTTTACTCATAAAATGTACAGAATGAGAACATAAATCCAAGACCTAGGGAACACATCAACTATAAGAGAAAAACAAATGCAACATAAAAAATTAATTGACAACTGCCATACTCCTGACTTAATACAGGACATTTTAAGAAGAAAATGTAGGCTAAACCTAGTTTTGTGGCTAGCCAAACCTCGCTTAGCTAGCTTTAAATCTAGTTTGGCGTTTGTTTTTGAAGTAGTCTCGTGTTTCTGTTTGTTCCGTTTTTTGCCTTATATAGTTGAAGTGTTCCCCTTAGTTTTGGTTATTAACCCAGATTACTTTCATTTATATTAACTTATCCATCTCTTGATCAGAATAACATTAACGGTACCAATTTTCCTGCACCAGATGCGCATTTCGACAAAACATGTCTCTTCAGTGAAGCTCGTGGCCAAAATATTTGAAATCCAAAGCTTATATAAAAGATGAAGAGCTATAATCCAAAAGGTCTAAAAAGTAAAGCCAAATCCGTGAAAAGAATGAGAGCTTTGCATGAGGGAGATACATTCCTTAATATATAATAATTTCTAAAGTTTTGTAACAGCAAATTTTAATAACACAAAACAATCCGTATTTTCATGCCAATACCGAAGTCCTGGCTACTGGGCTGGTGATACCCTCGGGGCTAGTCCACCAGCAAAGACATCGACCCAGTGGTAGTAATAAAATTAACGGTTCCAATTTTCCTGCATAGATGCGCATTTCGACAAAACATGTCTCCTCAGTAATGCTCGTGGCCAAAATATTTGAAATCCAAAGCTTATATAAAAGATGGAGAGCTATAACCCAAAAGGTCTTAAAAGTAAAGCCAAATCCGTGAAAAGAATCAGAGCTTTGCATGAGGGAGATACATTCCTTAATTTATAATAATTTCTATTAAAATTTTGTAACAGCAAATACCACGAAGTACTGGCTACTGGGAAGTTACTTTTGCCTTTATAAAGATTCCATTTTTATATATATGAAAAAAGATAAATAACAAAAATAATGACCTCCGAGGTAAATTCAAAACGGATAGTCCTTAATTAAATGGCAAAATCAAATGATGAAATATATAAAACGAATAGACAACAACTGTCATATTCCTGACTTGGTACAGCATTGTCAAATGTAGAAAATGCCTGTATCAAGTTAGTTATATCACAATTGTTAACCAAAGATATGTTTGGTGTGCTTATATTTTTCATTTTACGATTTGATTAGGAACTCTTTGTTTTGAATTTACATCATAGTTTTTTATACTTGTTTATTTACTCGCTACTGTTACCGATAATGACATATATGGATTCTTAGTTTCTGTATTGTTTTGCTGACCGTTCTGTTTTTTGTGTTGGCTTAAATTTTTGTGTTTTTTTTTACTATTGATTTCCCTTCTTTTTCTGTTAGTACTGTTTTCTATCTAGTATCGATATTTGTAGAGCACCGTTGCTCTTCGGAACTGCTCGGCCAATTTAATATGTATGAAATAAAATGTTAAATATAAGTCATTGAGAAAGCAACTGCATGTTCAACCCACCATTATCTGCTTAAGAAAATGCCTGTACCAAGTCAGGAACAGACCGATGGTAACGCGCGTCTGGCGTATATACAAAATGTTGTCCTGGTATCTATGATGAGTATTTATATACATTCTTTAGGTGTGTTGAGCTTTTGATTTTGCTATTTGATAAGGGACTTTCCGTTTTTATTTTTTTCCTCAGATTACAGTATTTTTGTGATTTTACTTTTTTGTATGTTACAGTTTTATCTATCGTAAGTTATGAGTTTGAATATCCCTCTGGCATCTTTCGTCCCTATTTTACTTTTACTAAATTGTGTATTAAGTCCGATTGAGACCATATAGGAGTTAAAATCTTGGATGTGTTTGGCATTATAATAAATTGATCTACTAATCGATATTGGGAAGTTTGCAAGAGGAGAAACCCTTACAAAAACTTATAGAGAGACGCTTTTGTGGCTGTTAGGCGAAGATTCTGCCCTTTTCCAATATAGATTTAGGAAGATGTGGTATGAGTGCCAACTCGCCATCCAAGTAACAATACATAAAGGTAAACCATTACAGGTCAAGGTACGGCCTTCAAAACGAGGCATTGGCTCACACCAAACAGCAAGCTATAAAGCCCCCCCCCCCAAAAAAAAATAAATAAATAAAAAAATAGTGTAAAACCTTTCAAGCGGGAAAAACAACGGTCTAATCTATAGAAGAAGACGGAAGACAACCAATGATTATCAGATTCCTGACCGAGGACAGGTGCAAACAATTCTAGCGGGATTAAACGTTTTAATGGCACTAATCTGAAACAATATTATACCATCACAACATAGAAAGACACACTATAAAATATCAAGTGACAGGCTTAACGCGATCAAAAAACGTAGTAACACAAATTAACACACAATGAACGAATAAATTTGATTTGTCATACAATGCAAATACATAGTGAATAAAAAAAAAGAAGGTATGAATAGCTAGTGTTAAAGTATAAAAACGCTGTGAAATGTTAAACATTTTTAAAAAAAACATCAATTTTGAAAAAAAACAAATACGTCTTAGTTACACAGATAAATGAAAATAATGTTGTTCTTAAATATACTTCTTCTGTGCATATAATCTTCCGTTTAGGAATATAAAGAAATTTCTTGTACCTCAATAAAACTAATCTAAAACTAGGTACATATGGAGTGAATATCAATAATATAACTATACAATTGGTTATCCATTAAACTTTCAAGTTCCATGTTAACATTAAATAACAAAAAAAAAGCGTTACAAATAATATCAACAGGCCAAATTAACAAGTACGATTTGAGAGTACGCACAGTTACCGACAGCTAATTAAAAGCCAAAACAATTACTAATAAATAAAATCAAGCATCAGAGACTAAATTAATGCATTATAGGCACATTTTCTTACGGCTGGGTTCTATTGGGCAGCCGTTATCTTAGTCGATCCACTTTATTGCTGGTTTATTTATCGTTAATTTGACTTCGTCCTCAACATTGATGAAATATTAGCCACTCGACGATTAGCAAAATAACAATCAATTGATTAACAATCCCGCATAGATTTGTTATTTACTGGAAATTAAATTCCACGTTGCAGGTTATTGCCCTATTATTTCCTACTTTTAAATTGTACTTTAGGAAATACAATAACCATTTCCGTGTGACTGACATTACCATATTCAAATTGAGGAAGTCGGTGACTTTTGATTTAGTTAAATACATTGGACGAGAGAACCTTTAGTGTTAATCACTACTTTTAAGTTTCATTTGTTTGTAGTGTTTTTACCACTCTGTTGAGGGTTTTAAAGTGAACTTTACCTATAAGCCCTGACATGGATCAGAATATATATACCGGTTACATTTGTATGAGTATTTACTGCGCTCAGTTCGTGTTTCCAAACGTGAAACCGATACATTATGGGGACTGTTTCTGTTTCTTGAAATATCTTGATTAGTCCTTGGGATGATCGTTACGTTTTGAAATAATTTATACTAAACGTCTTTTGTTCAATTGACTACATAGACAATTAATTTCAACTCATTTTTCATTACATTGTATTCAGTCTAGATATCATCATTAGATTAACTTTGAGAGATAAAAATTGCATTGACAAAAGCTGATTTATTATTCTTGTCAGACTTCCATTTCAGTTGAAAGAGTCAAGATTAACGAGTTCTAGCACTAATATACCATATAAGATGAGATATGCACTTTGAAAAAGCAAGAGTCAGAAATCTTACCGCAAAATTGACGGAAATTAAAAAAGGCATAATTGTTGAATAGAATCTCTGTCTTTGATGGACACTCTATATGTATATTTAATTCCGAAACCACAGAAAACCAGCAACGTATATTCTCAGACGTTGGCATTTAATCGTAACGTTTTGAAATTACATCGGAGTTCGATATTGTTGTTATTTTACTTTTTGTTAAAGACAAAAATTTAATGAATGGGGTCTTTGTTGTTTTATTTTGTATTTTGTACCAGGTTTTAGAAGTTCTAACAGACAATGAGTAATAACGTATATCAGTTTGGAAACGTTGGTGCATGACTTTGGGATAGATAAGTACCGTGACACATTTGATAGTAATGTGAATCCACACTCAAAAATAAGAGAAAACAAACGACACAACGTTAAAATGTAACACACACACACACGAAAACGAACAATAAAATAACAATGGCCATATTTCTGACTTGAGATAAGACATTTTTAAAGGATTATTGGTGGGTTGAACCTGGAAATATAACATTAAAATGACAACACAACATTACAGGACTACAATACAAATAGATAGAAGAACACAATTGTTAAAGAAACACACGAATATACACTCTTATTCTCCTATAAGATATTTTTGTTAAGCCTAGTTTTTTTAAGTCTCTCTGAATAGCTCATGTCTTTGAGACCTAGCAGTTGTTTTGTTACCCTTCTTTGTAATCCTATAATATCAATATCTTTTTTCTTGTATGGAGACCAAACTAAGCTGTATAGTCCAAATTAGTTAATTAACCATATGTTTATATAATTTTATGAATGTCTCGTATCAAAAATATTTAAGTACAGCTCTTTATAAGAACCAGGCAGAATGCCATATACATGTGATATATGGGGGGGGTTCCAGATTTTATCTATAATTGGCCTCATAGAAGCAAAAAATGAATACTGCTAAAAAAAAACCAAGTGGAGAAAATTGCACTTTTCTAAAAAAAACACCAGAATTTGAAAATTTCGCCGAAATCCCAATTTCCGAAAAGTTGGAAATAAGCATTTTTGCGCAAATTTTTTCCAAATAATTACAAATGTGGTTGACATGCAATCTTCACTTTTAAAATGAAGCTTAAACCAAGTTCTATCAATGTCACATATGAACATTAATGAATATGATGTTGTTTTGTTATACCACTGTTCCAGGTTAGGGGGAGGGTTGGTATCCCGCTAACATGTTTAACCCCGCCATTATAATGAAATGACAGTACATTGAAATTAATATTATTAAAGCTAAAAAGCTACTAAATGCACCTTTATTTCTATATCATTCATATATTCAATTTTATATCTTTAATTTCTTAAATCTGATTTTTTTTCTTCTTTTATAGTGTCCGTCAATTATGCAGTATACGGCTCCATTTGTTAAAAAGTCATGGTCACTGAGGAGAGTGGACTCAACAACTGCATGATAGATACTTATATGTATATAATGTTTGTTCTTTTGTTGTTATTTTTGTATGATGTATTGTGTTCATTTATATATGCCTTCAACCCCATTGGGGTATAAATGTGCATTTATTCAATAAACATTAACATTCTAAATTCTTTTTTATATTATTATAATTCTCTAATGTATCAATATGGTTACTACTCGCTGTCGTTTTTCTTCAGGTGCAATAATTTAGTAAAAATAAGTACATGATACAAACATGTTGTTTTAAAAATGAGTTATTAATTTAAATTTATTATTTTAGATAGCTGACTGGAGACCATTTAGTTTAATATGAGACCTCTAAATCAATGTTGGAGTTTATAAAACTTAAACTTTTCTTCATAGTATATTTTTTAATTAATTTTTCTGAGTTTACATTTGAAATATTTTGAAAATAGTCATACTTTTGATCTGAGTTAACTATTTGAAACATCATTCCAGTCAGCTAAGAGGTATTTTTGAAAAATTAATTCTGTTTTGTCTTTATGTTTGTGCATGTATTGCTTTGTTTGAATGTAATATATTGTACCTTGCTTTGTGGAGAGGGCTTACATAGGCTATGCCTGTTGCCCAATCCAATTCAATTTATTTGAATAAAATATTGTTTAAACTAAAATTAACCCCGCCACATTATGTACGTATGTACCTGTCCCAAGTCGGGAGCCTATAATTCAGTGGTTGTCGTTTGTTTATGTGTTAAATATTTGTTATTTTCTATGTTTTTTTCTGAAATAAGGCCGTTAGTTTTCTCGTTTGAATTGTCTTATTGGGGCCAATTATAACTGACTATGCGGTATGGGCTTTGCGCATTGTTGAAGGAAGGCCGTACTACGGTAACCTATATTTGTTAATGTCTGTGTCATTTTTGTCTTTTGTGGATAGTTGTCTAATTGGCAATCATACCATATCTTCTCTTTTATCTTAATGAACCATACATGATCCTTTTTATAATCAGGCTCTGAATTGTGGTGAGTTAGCTGATTTTTGAAAGATTTAACCACGCTTTGCAACCCAAAAATAGAGTCTGTTACCATGGTAACCACTCATATTTCCCACTCAAAATTATTTTAAGAGCAGTATTCATTTATTACTTCTACTCGGCCAATTATAGATAAAATCTGAAACCTTCATGTATCGCACTCTGCCTGGTTCTTACAAAGAGCTGTACTCAAATGTTCTCCTGAGAACTGTAAATATGGAGTTGGCCTTATTCACTTTTTCGCTTATGTAATTTTGAGTTAGTTCCGAGTCGATAAGGAGCTTTTACCTTTTAAACTTTGATATGTGATGATTTAATAGATTATAATTTGTATACTTACTAGTACATATTTTCATGTATTTACATTTTTCAGGGTGAAATCGTAATAACCAACAATGCCTTTGATAGCATCATCTGTTGCTTGGTGAATGTTGCTTGGAATCAAAGTCGATGCCCTTACAACGGAAGCAGCATGTTCACCAAACCTTATATTGAACTGCTGAATCACGGAGTCTCAGAATTGTAAAAAACCTGTACGTCGAAAATACATTTTTTTCCTGTCATTACATCTGAACTTTCATAAAGTACAGTAAAATACGGCTTTTTCAAAAGCCAGATGCATTTTACGATCACAGGCTTCTACCCTGTTGTCCTTGGCTATAATGGTCTCCGACTGTTGATACTGCATACATCTGTATCATGTTTGTCAGACCTCTTTTTTCTTTCAGATGGTAAGACATTTTTATATCTCCCATATACGATACGATACGATATTCCCGTGCTTGCATTTCCTATCATGATTTTCTTGATAGAGGGTTGCTGCTCACAAGGAAGCTATTAAACCAAGAGTTCCAAATGGTGAAGTTGAAATCATCCCTTCGTAAATTTTACGGACGCCATCACGAGTTGGTTGACCGTTATGGAATAAAAGTTTCACAAATGATATCAGATATGTTCCTTACGTCGTAACTACAACCCCCTTCCCGTTCATGAATGTGACCTACCGAATTAAGACTATTTACCGGATTTATAATCACATAAGCAACACCACGGGTGCCACATGTGAAGCAGGATCTGCTTACCCTTCCGGAGCACCTGAGATCACCTCTAGTTTTTGGTGGGGTTCGTGTTGTTTATTCTTTAGTTTTCTATGTTGTGTCATGTGTACTATTGTTTTTCTGGTTGGTCTTTTTTATTTTTAGCCATGGCTTTGTCAGTTTGTTTTGGGTTTATGAGTTTGACTGTCCCTTTAATATCTTTCGCCACGCTTTTAAAATACGAATACAGTCAGATTTTGAGTCAAATTTGACAAACAATCGCTTATGTTACCCTCAAGTATATGAAAACATCACTATTTTATTTTTCATATATTTAACATACAATATATATGCATTAATATAAATATAGATATATAATGTGTTTTTATATTTTTTTACAAACTTGACAAAAGAATTTACACTGAAATCATCCCTTAATGTACACGAGACCTGTGTTTAACATTCATGTAAATAAACTCTTCATAGATACGAGAATTAAATTATGTATGTAGGCCAGAGGCGCGTTTGGTCTAAAAAAAATACTCGTCAATAACGCTCGAATCCAAAAACGTTAAAAAGAGCAAATAAAGTACGAAGTCATAATTTATACACCAATAGACCAAGTGAAAATATTAATCGTAATCCCTAGTAAGAATTATATACAAGAATCCTTTAGACCTTTCCTACAAAGTTTGGCTATTCCTCTCCAGAAAGGCCCTTTATTGAGATAAGCATTCAATCTATATCCCCATCACTATTGCGAAAGGAGGCAATACTGTAAAACCCTTTTTTGTCTGCTGTGAGCTTTTCATCTTTTGGAAACTATGTTTCCTGTACACTGATGAGTCTTATGGACGCGAAACGCGCGTCTGGCGTACTAAATTATTATCCTTGTACCTTTGATAACTATTCACACCACTGGGTCGATGACACCGCTTGTTGACGTTTCGCCCCCGAGGGTAACACCAGCCTAGTTGACATGAATATCAATAATGTGGTAATTTTTATAACTTACCTGATTACAAAACTTTGATTTTTTTGAAAAACTAAGGATTTTCTATGCCAGGCATAGATTACCTTAGCCGTGTTTGCCACATCTTTTGGGAATGTTGGATCCTCAATGCTCTTCATCTTTGTACTTGTTTGGTGATATTAATATTTTGATATGAGCGTCATTGATGAGTGTTATGGAGACGAAACGCGCGTCTGGCGTACTAAATCATAATCCTGGTACCTTTGATAACTGTTGTACAATCATTAATGGCAGAGCATCCACTATGTATAATCCTTTATACTGATTAGTGGATATCCCATTAATATCTACCCCTCTAACTGGATTCACTAGCCCAGTAGTCAGCACTTCGGTGTTGGCATGAATATCAATTATATGGTCATTTTTATAAATATTCTGTTTACAAAACTTAGAATTTTTCGAAAACCTAAGGATTTTCTAACCCCAGGAGTAGATTACCTTAACCGTATTTGGCACAACTTTTTGGAATTTTGGGTCCTCAATGCTCTTCAACTTTGTATTTATTTGGCTTTTTAACTATTTTGATATGAGCGTCACTGATGAGTCTGATGTAGACGAAACGCTAGTCTGGCGAATAAAAAAGTAATCCTGGTACTTTTGATAACTATTTACACCACTGGGTCGATGCCACTGCTGGTGGACGTTTCGTCCCCGAGAGTATCACCAGCCCAGTAGTCAGCACTTCGGTGTTGGCATGAATATCTATTATATGGTCATTTTTATAAATTTTCTGTTTACAAAACTTAGAATTTTTCGAAAACCTAAGGATTTTCTAACCCAAGGAGTAGATTACCTTAACCGTATTTGGCACAACTTTTTGGAATTTTGGGTCCTCAATGCTCTTCAACTTTGTATTTATTTGGTTTTTAAACTATTTTGATATGAGCGTCACTGATGAGTCTTATGTAGACGAAACGCGCGTCTGGCGTATAAAATTGTAATCCTGGTACTTTTGATAACTATATATTCCCCTTTTGCCAGAAATATTAAGAGTTGTCAGAACATACAAATCCATTGCAACGTTTAGACAGGCTTATTTTCACTAAAGTGTGATACAACATTCTGAAACTATTACGTTTTATTAAGATTGCACATTTAACAATAAATATGAACTGTTTCTCTTCAGTACAAGCTTTCACCACCTGTAAATTTGTTTGTTCCTTGTAATCCCTGTCCATGTTTCTGTAAATCTCTTGAAGATATGTGTTGTTTATAAGATCTTTTAGGTTACTAGTCAATCGATTATCATCTTTAAACATCCTAGTTTGTTTATCCACCGGCTTTTCAGTGTTCTGGGAGTTCGATTTCCTTTCAACGTTTCCCCTCACTTCTACTTTGTTTGTTGATTTCTTATTCAGAACTGTTTTTTCGGCGTTACTGTGTTTTTGTCCGTCAAGTTCTGTATCTTTATTGCCGATGGAGTTTTCTGATATTTACCAATTAATTAGTTGTCTCTTGTAATTGCTTGTTTTGGTTTTTTTGTCCCGACGTTCTTCAAGTCTAAGAACTCATATCCTTCCTTGTGACTTCACAATGGCCAGATGTTATGGACTTTAAAACGGCAAATTCTTGTACAACAGTGATGTGATCTTTCAACTGGACGGACAATTCATCCAAACGATTAGTGGTCTCCCCATGAAATTGTTTATGTTTCAGTATTTGAAACCTTTTTTCATTTTTTGTGTTTCCACGTACAACATCAGAGGGATAAGTACTGTAATACACCATTTGTTGTTCCGTGTCTGGATAGATCCCACAGAAGAATGTTTGTCCATAATGGTATTGTTGGTATATACAATTTGTGTATTTTATCTAGTAGGACGGGAGAATATCTCTTGATTTCGGCGTTACTGTGCTTTTATCCTTTAAGTTCTGTATCGTTTTTGCCAATGGAGTTTTCTGATATTTACCAATTAATTTATCACTGATGAGTTTTATTTAGACAAAACGCGCGTCTGGCGTACTAAATTATAATCCTGGTACCTTTGATAACTATTTACACTACTGGGTCAAGGTCGATGCCACTGCTGGTGGATGTTTCGTCCCCTAGGGTATCACCAGCCCATTATTTCGCACTTCCGTGTTAACATTAATATCAATTGTGTGGTCATTTTTATAAATTTTACTGTAAACAAAACTTTCAATTTATCGAAAAAACTAAGGATTTTCTATAGATATAGGAAGATGTGGTGTGAGTGCCAATGAGACAACTCTCCATCCAAATAACAATTTAAAAATTAAACCATTATAGGTTAAAGTACGGCCTTCAACACGGAGCCTTGGCTCACACCGAACAACAAGCTATATGCCAGTAATAAAGAACCTTAGCTGTGTTTGGCACAACTTTTGGAATTTTGGATCCACAAAGCTCTAAAACTTCGTAATAGTTTGGTTTGATATTTTTTTTTAATATGAGCGTCACTGATGAGTCTTATGTCGACGACACGCGCGTTTGGCATACTAAATTCTAATCCTGGTACCTTTGATAACTATTTGACCATAGGTAATTTTTTTGTGTTTCCACGTACAACATCAGAGGAATAAGTTCTGTTGTACACCATTTGATGTTCCGTGTCAAGATAGACCTCACAGAAGAATGTGTGTCCATAATGCTATTGTTGGTATATACAATTTGTGTATTTTATCTAGTAGGACGGGGGAATATCTCTTGTTTTCGGCGTTACTGTGCTTTCATCCTTTTAGTTCTGTATCGTTATTGACGATGGAGTTTTGTGATATTTACCAATTAATTTGTTGTCTCTTGTAGTTGCTTGTTTTTTCACCCCAACTTTCTTCAATATTCTTAGTACTCCTACCCTTCCTTGTGACTACCCGATGTCCAGATTTGATGGACTTTAAAACGTCAAGTTCTTGTGCAACAGTGATGTTATCTTTCAATCGACCGATATTTCATCCAAACGATTAGTGGTCTTCCCATTTATTTGTATATGTTTCATTATTTGAAACTTTTTATCAATTTTTGTGTTTCCATGTACATCATCAGAAGGATAAGTATGTAATACACCTTTGTTGTTCCGTGTCTGGATAGGTCCCCCAGAAGTAGGTCTGTCCATAATGGTATTGTTGGTATGTACAATTTTTGTATTTTATATAGTGTGACGGGAGAATATCTCTTGTTTCGAGGTAACTATTCAAGTATCGGTTATTCCTCAAGCTCATTCCTCACTGTCTGCAAAATGTTATTGGCCACATAACAAAATTCATGTCTAGTGGACCTCATATCAAAATCTAAAGTCTAAAGTAGAAAAAAGTACAATCACAAAAACACTGAAACTTTTTCTTGAATGTACTCAATGGACTACAATGTTTTTTTGTCTAAAACTGTTGATGACAAAACGTAGTAAATTGCCCTTAATCGTTCCTCTAAATCTCTAAGTGTTGCCGAGTTTAGCAAATTAAAGTATTAAAGCAGTACATTCCGAAATCATATTGGTTTGTAGTGATCGTTGCTAATTTTGCGAAATGAACACATCACATGAGACAGACAGGCATGAGGGAAAATTCCATCAAAATCTTTATCTGTGGCAGCACCAGTTACTGTTCTATATGCCCTGTTTCTTAATGAGTTCAGGTTTTCATTGTTAAATTCAGATAAAGAAGCCTGGGCGAAATCCCTGCTTCTGTCGCTGCTTACTTGATGGGGGTTAGGTGCATTTGCATGGCCATATATCTTTTCTCGGACCTACCAAAATCTAAAAAATGCAGTGGAATGTAGAGCGAAATCATTGACAAAACAGGTATTTTTTTTTTATTCTTATTTTTGTTTCTAAAGTGAACATTGATTGGTTAAATATTTCTCAGTGATGTCCTGTGTTTGAATTTGTTTGTTAGCTTTTTGGTCATGAATGTTTGTCTCTAATATTTAATTAACTGTGCATTTGTATTCAGATATCGCAGATCAAATTTATTCGTTCATTGTGTAATCATACGTTTTTTGATTGAGTTAAGTCTGCCAATTGATATTTTATCGTATGTTTTTCTATGTTGTGATGTTATGCTATTGTTTCAGGAAAAAGGGAGAAGGTTTGGATCCATTAAAACGTTTAATCCCGCTGCAAATGTTTGCACCTGTCCTAAGTCAGGAATCTGATGTACAGTAGTTGTCGTTTGTTTATGTAATATATACGTGTTTCTCGTTTTGTTTATATAGATTAGACCGTTGGTTTTCCCGTTTGAATGGTTTTACACTAGTAATTTTGGGGCCCCTTATAGCTTGTTGTTCGGTGTGAGCCAAGGCTCCGTGTTGAAGGCCGTACTTTAACCTATAATGGTTTACTTTTTAAATTGTTATTTGGATGGAGAGTTGTCTCATTGGCACTCACACCACATCTTCCTATATCTAATTACTGGTTGTCCTGCTACATGATTAAAACATGCTAATTCATAGTAATAATACTTCAAGTTGTCGTTGCGATGGCTTGAAATACTACCTGTTGCATCCCAATATATAGTGCTCAACTTTGCCATGTCGTGCCAAATGCGCATATCCATTTCAGTCCAGTACATAATGTAAGGTGGTAGCACTGCTATATGTTGTATAAATCCAGAAATCTTTTTCCCCACAATTTGATCTTTCGTTTCCTTTCCATGCATACACAAACTTTCAAATTCAAATTCATCCAATTTGTTCTGGTATTTTAATTAGAAAAATTGCCAGCCATTTTAATATCAACAGGTTTGTTTTTTAATTTAATGAAGATAATGTTTGTACGGTTTTTGCCGTGTTTGACACACTGACTTTTTGGAATTTTGAATCCTCACTGCTCTTCAACTTTGTAATTGTTTTGGCTTGATAAATATTTTGATATGAGCGTGACTGATGAGTCTTAGAACTCCTACCCTTCCTTGTGACTTCCCAATGGCCAGAATTTATGATTTTTAAAACGGCAAGTTCTTGTACAACAGTGATGTGATCTTTCAACTGGACGGACATTTCATCCAAACGATTAGTGGTCTTCCCATGAATTTTTTTATGTTTCAGTATTTGAAACCTTTTTTCATTTTTTGTGTTTCCACGTACAACATCAGAGGGATAAGTTCTGTTATACACCATTTGTTGTTCCGTGTCTGTATAGATCCCACAGAAGAATGTTTGTTCATAATGCTATTGTTGGTATATACAATTTGTGTATTTTATCTAGTAGGACGGGAGAATATCTCTTGTTTTCGGCGATACTGTGCTTTCATTCTTTAAGTTCTGTATCGTTTTTGCCGATTGAGTTTTCTGATATTTAACAATTAATTTGTCACTGATGAGTTTTATTCAGACAAAACGCGCGTCTGGCGTACTAAATTATAATCCTGGTACACTACTGGGTCAAGGTCGATGCCTTTGCTGGTGGACGTTTCGTCCCCGAGGGTATCACCAGCCCATTATTCCGCACTTCCGTCTTGACATTAATATCAATTGTGTGGTCATTTTTATAAATTTTACTGTTTACAAAACTTATCGAAAAACTAAGGATTTTCTATGCCAGTAATAAATAACCTTAGCCGTGTTTGGCACAACTTTTGGAATTTTGGATCCTCAATGCTCTTCAACTTCGTAACTGTTTGGTTTGATATTTTTTTTAATATGAGCGTCACTGATGAGTCTTATGGAGACGACACGCGCGTCTGGAGTACTAAATTCTAATCCTGGTACCTTTGATAACTATTTGACCATAGGTAAAATTTTTGTGTTTCCACGTACAACATCAGAGGGATAATAGATATAGGAAGATGTGGTGTGATAAGTTCTGTTATACACCATTTGATGTTCCGTGTCTGGATAGATCCCACAGAAGAATGTGTGTCCACAATGCTATTGTTGGTATATACAATTTGTGTATTTTATCTAGTAGGACGGCAGAATATCTCTTTGTTTTCGGCGATACTGTGGTTTCATCCTTTAAGTTCTGTATCGTTATTGCCGATGGAGTTTTTTGATATTTACCAATAAATTAGTTGTCTCCTTCAGTTGCTTGTTTTTTCCCCCCAACTTTCTTCAATATTCTTAGTACTCCTTCCCTTCCTTGTGACTACCCGATGGCCAGATTTGATGGACTTTAAAACGTCAAGTTCATGTACAACAGTGATGTGATCTTTCAATCGACCGATATTTCATCCAAACGATTAGTGGTCTTCCCATTTATTTGTATATTTTTCATTATTTGAAACTTTTTATCAATTTTTGTGTTTCCATGTTCAACATCAGAAGAATAAGTTCTGTAATACACCTTTGTTGTTCCGTGTCTGGATAGGTCCCCCAGAAGTAGGTCTGTCCATAATGGTATTGTTGGTATGTACAATTTTTGTATTTTATCTAGTGGGACGGGAGAATATCTCTTGTTTCGAGGTTACTATTCAAGTATCGGTTATTCCTCAAGCTCATTCCTCACTGTCTGCAAAATGTTATTGGCCACATAACAAAATTCATGTCTAGTGGACCTCATATCAAAATCTAAAGTCTAAAGTAGAAAAAAGTACAATCACAAAAACACTGAAACTTTTTCTTGAATGTACTCAATGGACTACAATGTCTTTTTGTCTAAAACTGTTGATGACAAAACGTAGTAAATTTCCCTTAATCTTTCCTCTAAATCTGTAAGTGTTGCCGAGTTTAGCAAATTAAAAGTATTAAAGCAGTACATTCCGAAATCATATTAGTTTGTAGTGATCGTTGCTAATTTTGCGAAATGAACCCATCACATGAGACAGACAGGCATGAGGGAAAATTCAATCAAAATCTTTTTCTGTGGCAGCACCAGTTACTGTTCTATATGCCCTGTTTCTTAATGAGTTCAGGTTTTCATTGTTAAATTCGGATAAAGAAGCCTGGGCGAAATCCCTACTTCTGTCGCTGCTTACTTGATGGGGGTTAGGTGCATTTGCATGGCCATATATCTTTTCTCGGACCTACCAAAATTTAAAAAATGCAGTGGAATGAAGAGCGAAATCATTGACTAAACAGGTATTACTGGTTGTCCTGCCACAGGATTAAAACATGCTAATTCATAGTAATAATATTTCAAGTTGTCATTGCGATGGCTTGAAATACTACCTGTTGCATCCCAATATATAGTGCTCAACTTTGCCATGTCGTGCCAAATGGCATATCCATTTCAGTCCAGTACATAATGTAAGGTGGTAGCACTGCTATATTTTGTATAAATCCAGAAATCTTTTTCCCCACAATTTGATCTTTCATTTCCTTTCCATGCATACACAAACTTTCAAATTCAAATTTATCCAATTTGTTCTGGTATTTTAATTAGAAATATTGCCAGCCATTTTAATATCAACAGGTGTTTTTTTTATTTTAATGAAGATAATGTTTGTACGGTTTTTGCCGTGTTTGACACACTGACTTTTTGGAATTTTGAATCCTCACTGCTCTTCAACTTTGTAATTGTTTTGGCTTGATAAATATTTTGATATGAGCGTGACTGATGAGTCTTAGTACTCCTACCCTTCCTTGTGACTTCCCAATGGCCAGATTTTATGGACTTTAAATTCTTGTACAACAGCGATGTGATCTTTCAACTGGACGGACATTTCATCCAAACGAGTAGTGGTCTTCCCATGAAATTGTTTATGTTTCAGTATTTGAAACCTTTTTTCTTTTTTGTGTTTCCACGTACAACATCAGAGGGATAAGTTCTGTTATACACCATTTGTTGTTCCGTGTCTGGATAGATCCCACAGAAGAATGTTTGTCCATAATGCTATTGTTGGTATATACAATTTGTGTATTTTATCTAGTAGGACGGGAGAATATCTCTTGTTTTCGGCGTTACTGTGCTTTTATCCTTTAAGTTTTGTATCGTTTATGCCGATGGAGTTTTCTGATATTTAGCAACTAATTTGTCACTGATGAGTTTTATTTAGACAAAACGCGCGTCTGGCGTACTAAATTATAATCCTGGTACCTTTGATAACTATTTACACTACTGTGTCAAGGTCGATGCCACTGCTGGTCGACGTTTCGTCCCCGAGGGTATCACCAGCCCATTATTCCGCACTTCCGTGTTGACATAAATATCAATTGTGTGGTCATTTTTATAAATTTTACTGTTTAAAAAACCTTCAATTTATCGAAAAACTAAGGATTTTCTATGCCAGTAATAAATAACCTTAGCCGTGTTTGGCACAACTTTTGGAATTTTGGATCCTCAATGCTCTTCAAATTCGTAACTGTTTGATATTTTATTTAATATGAGCGTCATTAATGAGTCTTATGGAGACGACACGCGCGTCTGGAGTACTACATTCTAATCCTGGTACCTTTGATAACTATTTGACCATAGGTATTTTTTTTGTGTTTCCACGTACAACATCAGAGGGATAAGTTCTGTTATACACCATTTGATGTTCCGTGTCAAGATAGACCTCATACAAGAATGTGTGTCCATAATGCTATTGTTGGTATATACAATTTGTGTATTTTATCTAGTAGGACGGGAGAAAATCTCTTGTTTTCGGCGATACTGTGCTTTCATCCTTTCAGTTCTGTATCGTAATTGCCGATGGCGTTTTCTGATATTTACCAATTAATTTGTTGTCTCTTGTAGTTGCTTGTTTTTTTCCCCAACTTTCTTCAATATTCTTAGTACTCCTACCCTTCCTTGTGACTACCCGATGTCAAGATTTGATGGACTTTAAAACGTCAAGTTCTTGTACAACAGTGATGTGATCTTTCAATCGACCGATATTTCATCCAAACGATAAGTGGTCTTCCCATTTATTTGTATATGTTTCATTATTTGAAACTTTTTATCATTTTTTGTGTTTCCATGTACATCATCAGAAGGATAAGTATGTTATACACCTTTGTTGTTCCGTGTCTGGATAGGTCCCCCAGAAGTAGGTCTGTCCATAATGGTATTGTTGGTATGTACAATTTTTGTATTTGATATAGTGTGACGGGAGAATATCTCTTGTTTCGAGGTAACTATTCAAGTATCGGTTATTCCTCAAGCTCATTCCTCACTGTCTGCAAAATGTTATTGGCCACATAACAAAATTCATGTCTAATGGAACTAATATCAAAATCGAAAGTCTAAAGTAGAAAAAAGTACAATCACAAAAACACTGAAACTTTTTCTTGAATGTACTCAATGGACTACAATGTCTTTTTGTCTAAAACTGTTGATGACAAAACGTAGTAAATTGCCCTTAATCTTTCCTCTAAATCTCTAAGTGTTGCCGAGTTTAGCAAATTAAAGTATTAAAGCAGTCATTCCGAAATCATATTGGTTTGTAGTGATCGTTGCTAATTTTGCGAAATGAACCCATCACATGAGACAGACAGGCATGAGGGAAAATTCCATCAAAATCTTTATCTGTGGCAGCACCAGTTACTGTTCTATATGCCCTGTTTCTTAACGAGTTCAGGTTTTCATTGTTAAATTCGGATAAAGAAGCCTGGGCGAAATCCCTGCTTCTGTCGCTGCTTACTTGATGGGGGTTAGGTGCATTTGCATGGCCATATATCTTTTCTCGGACCTACCAAAATCTAAAAAATGCAGTGGAATGTAGAGCGAAATCATTGACAAAACAGGTATTTTTTTATTTTATTCTTATTTTTTTTTCTAAAGTGAACATTGATTGGTTAAATATTTCTCAGTGATGTCCTGTGTTTGAATTTGTTTGTTAGCTTTTTGGTCATGAATGTTTGTCTCTAATATTTAATTAACTGTGCATTTGTATTCAGATATCGCAGATCAAATTTATTCGTTCATTGTGTAATCATACGTTTTTTGATTGAGTTAAGTCTGCCAATTGATATTTTATCGTATGTTTTTCTATGTTGTGATGTTATGCTATTGTTTCAGGAAAAAGGGAGAAGGTTTGGATCCATTAAAACGTTTAATCCCGCTGCAAATGTTTGCACCTGTCCTAAGTCAGGAATCTGATGTACAGTAGTTGTCGTTTGTTTATGTAATATATACGTGTTTCTCGTTTTGTTTATATAGATTAGACCGTTGGTTTTCCCGTTTGAATGGTTTTACACTAGTAATTTTGGGGCCCCTTATAGCTTGTTGTTCGGTGTGAGCCAAGGCTCCGTGTTGAAGGCCGTACTTTAACCTATAATGGTTTACTTTTTAAATTGTTATTTGGATGGAGAGTTGTCTCATTGGCACTCACACCACATCTTCCTATATCTAATTACTGGTTGTCCTGCTACATGATTAAAACATGCTAATTCATAGTAATAATACTTCAAGTTGTCGTTGCGATGGCTTAAAATACTCCCTGTTGCATCCCAATATATAGTGCTCAACTTTGCCATGTCGTGCCAAATGCGCATATCCATTTCAGTCCAGTACATAATGTAAGGTGGTAGCACTGCTATATGTTGTATAAATCCAGAAATCTTTTTCCCCACAATTTGATCTTTCGTTTCCTTTCCATGCATACACAAACTTTCAAATTCAAATTCATCCAATTTGTTCTGGTATTTTAATTAGAAAAATTGCCAGCCATTTTAATATCAACAGGTGTTTTTTTTTAATTTAATGAAGATAATGTTTGTACGGTTTTTGCCGTGTTTGACACACTGACTTTTTGGAATTTTGAATCCTCACTGCTCTTCAACTTCGTAATTGTTTGGCTTGATAAATATTTTGATATGAGCGTGACTGATGAGTCTTAGTACTCCTACCCTTCCTTGTGACTTCCCAATGTCCAGATTTTATGGACTTTAAAACGGCAAGTTCTTGTACAACAGTGATGTGATCTTTCAACTGGACGGACATTTCATCCAAACGATTAGTGGTCTTCCCATGAAATTTTTTATGTTTCAGTATTTGAAACCTTTTTTAATTTTTTGTGTTTCCACGTACAACATCAGAGGGATAAGTTCTGTTATACACCATTTGTTGTTCCGTGTCTGGATAGATCCCACAGAAGAATGTTTGTTCATAATGCTATTGTTGGTATATACAATTTGTGTATTTTATCTAGTAGGACGGGAGAATATCTCTTGTTTTCGGCGATACTGTGCTTTCATCCTTTAAGTTCTGTATCGTTTTTGCCGATGGAGTTTTCTGATATTTACCAATTAATTTGTCACTGATGAGTTTTATTTAGACAAAACTTGCGTCTGGCGTACTAAATTATAATCCTGGTACATTTGATAACTATGTACACTACTGGGTCAAGGTCGATGCCACTGCTGGTGGACGTTTCGTCCCCGAGGGTATCACCAGCCCATTATTCCGCACTTCCGTCTTGACATTAATATTAATTGTGTGGTAATTTTTATAAATTTTACTGTTTACAAAACTTATCGAAAAACTAAGGATTTCTATGCCAGTAATAAATAACCTTAGCTGTGTTTGGCACAACTTTTGGAATTTTGGATCCTCAATGCTCTTCAACTTCGTAACTGTTTGGTTTGATATTTTTTTTAATATGAGCGTCACTGATGAGTCTTATGGAGACGACACGCGCGTCTGGAGTACTAAATTATAATCCTGGTACCTTTGATAACTTTTTGACCATAGGTAAAATTTTTGTGTTTCCACGTACAACATCAGAGGGATAAGTTCTGTTATACACCATTTGATGTTCCGTGTCTGGATAGATCCCACAGAAGAATGTGTGTCCACAATGCTATTGTTGGTATATACAATTTGTGTATTTTATCTAGTAGGACGGCAGAATCTCTTGTTTTCGGCGATACTGTGGTTTCATCCTTTAAGTTCTGTATCGTTATTGCCGATGGAGTTTTTTGATATTTACCAATGAATTAGTTGTCTCCTTCAGTTGCTTGTTTTTTTCCCCCAAACTTTCTTCAATATTCTTAGTACTCCTACCCTTCCTTGTGACTACCCGATGTCCAGATTTGATGGACTTTAAAACGTCAAGTTCATGTACAACAGTGATGTGATCTTTCAATCGACCGATATTTCATCCAAACGATTAGTGGTCTTCCCATTTATTTGTATATGTTTCATTATTTGGAACTTTTTATCAATTTTTGTGTTTCCATGTTCAACATCAGAAGGATAAGTTCTGTAATACACCTTTGTTGTTCCGTGTCTGGATAGGTCCCCCAGAAGTAGGTCTGTCCATAATGGTATTGTTGGTATGTACAATTTTTGTATTTTATCTAGTGGGACGGGAGAATATCTCTTGTTTCGAGGTAACTATTCAAGTATCGGTTATTCCTCAAGCTCATTCCTCACTGTCTGCAAAATGTTATTGGCCACATAACAAAATTCATGTCTAGTGGACCTCATATCAAAATCTAAAGTCTAAAGTAGAAAAAAGTACAATCACAAAAACACTGAAACTTTTTCTTGAATGTACTCAATGGACTACAATGTCTTTTTGTCTAAAACTGTTGATGACAAAACGTAGTAAATTGCCCTTAATCTTTCCTCTAAATCTGTAAGTGTTGCCGAGTTAAGCAAATTAAAGTATTAAAGCAGTACATTCCGAAATCATATTGGTTTGTAGTGATCGTTGCTAATTTTGCGAAATGAACCCATCACATGAGACAGACAGGCATGAGGGAAAATTCCATCAAAATCTTTATCTGTGGCAGCACCAGTTACTGTTCTATATGCCCTGTTTCTTAATGAGTTCAGGTTTTCATTGTTAAATTCGGATAAAGAAGCCTGGCCGTGTAGAAACGCTCGTTTTCGCAGTTAGACTTAAGACAGCACTTGAAGGCCGTACGGTGATCTATAGTTGTTAATGTTTGTGTCATTTTGGTCTTTTGTGGATAGTTGTCTTAAAGGCAATCATACCACATCTTCTTTTTATACTCACTATCAAATTGTGTTTAAGTATTCGGTTGTCTAAGTACGCATATGCAATCCGTGCTACGAAAACCAACATTGCACTTATTAAAGAATGCATAGAAGGAATGAGGAATAGGTTCATTACGACAAAGTCATCCTAGGAAAACGACTTATTGAAAAACAGTAACAAAAGACCATGTTGGGGATCCTCAAAAAAAATTTCTTCTATTCATCATTATTGTTTTATTTGCGTGTCGTTGACGGGTCGTATCTCGTTTCTGATTTACAAAATCGGTATTTGTGATATTTTTATTAATGGAACATGGCAAAAACAACAAAACAAACTCCGAAGCATTAATTTGCGACACGATCCTTCCATTTTATACACAATCATTATTCTGGAAAAACGTTGGTTGTTTCGTCTAATAAGCTTTTTTGTTGTTACAGGGCCAGATTGTGGAGGAGACGTATGATAAACTTCTACTGTACGGTTATATATTAAATCCAAACCCGAATGAGTGAAAAAAAATTAGTCTAACAAACATTTCAATTTTATCCCATCCCTTCTTCCCTAGATTTTATTACACGACAAGTTAAAAGGTTAGTTTTATGTGCTTAGTAACTCATTGTTTATATTCACAAGCAAGCTATTAGTCGTCATCGATGTGTACACTTATGCATTATACTATTGGAAAAGTTATAGATTTGAACTAAATATATTTGTCTAAACTCATGCTAGGCTTGAAAAATTAGATTTAGCTGCAATTTATATACTTTTCGAAATTGCAAATATTAAACATTCGTATTCGTCGTTTATTATGTCATACTGGTTAATAGTCCATTTATCACGTCTATTACTTCCTATTGCAGAAGATCATGCAGTCTGGTGATGTCGGTCAATCTACTTGGAATACATGTCACTAACCGTTTAATCAAATAAAACCAAACAAATAAAAGAGAAGATACTCTCCTTAAGGTAGTTCGGGGGTTTAAATCTTCGCGCCGTCTGCGCATAAAGTTGCGCATTGATATCGTAAGTGATGTACATTGTCGTAATTTTCCATAACAGTAAAATATGATTATTTAAATAATCTTTTTATTCAAATGCATTGATAAAGAGTTGAATAACTTTTAAATGCAATTTTAAAACTTAATAAAATTTATTGTTACAATTTTTCATTGTTGAAATAGGACTTCCGTTCTAAAAATAGACGTATTTACACTTGTATGCACATTTGTCCGCCATTACATAAAGTCACACAGGTTCCCGTAAACTTTGACATCATAATTTAAAATATTTGACGTCACAATTTAAAATTGTTTGTTGCTTGACGTCAAAAGGTGATTTGGAGTCGATCTAAGGTCATTTGGAGGCAGGATACAGCTAAATACCGAAAGTGTAAATAAGCATGTTTTTGACGAAGGAGAAGAATGAAAAGAGAATAACTCACATTTATCGAACACGTGAACTGCTTTTCATGAATACTGTAATGCAGATCGAAATTATAGATATCGATCTTCATTTTGGTAGCTTATGAAGCAGTTTCACTCTTGTCTTACACTAGAAAAGGTCCGACAAACATGCGAAAGATGATGTAAACAAATCATGACAAAGTGGAAATTTAAACTGACAAGTAAGTACTAATGAATTGAATATACATGTTCAAAGAGCGATTCACGACCACTGACAAATAACATGTAAGCGTAAATAATTTCAAAACAATATCCGTGTCGAACAACAAAACAATGACCCCTCCCCCTCCCCCTTTCCCTTTTTTCAGGCTGAAACCTTGTTGTAAACCTGGAGTATTCGAATGTGAATGCAGTTGATTTTGCCCGGATTCCAGTTATAGCATTTTTGGTTAAGCATGCACACTTAAAATTTAGACACGTTAGAAGAAAACCCATCTACATGTATATACAAATGTAAAAAAGATGTGGAATGATTACTTGGATGAGACAACTTCAATGTATCCAAAAGAGACCAAAATGGCACCTACATAAACAGCTATAGGTCATCATACGGCCTTCAACAATAAGCAAAGCCCATACCGCATACTTGTATATATTAGTCAGCAATGAAAGGCCCAGATTTGACAATGTACATGATGTTCATGTACGTACAACAATTCAAACAATAAAACAAACGACCTTATTTGTATATAAAAAAAATGAATGAACAACAAATATAATACACATAAACAAATGACAACCACTGAATTACAGGCTCCTGACTTGGGACAGACACATACATGAATAATGTGGCGAGTTTAAATAAGTTAGCAGGTTCTAGACCATATAATTTTTTTTTTAAATGTATCATTTCACAAAACTACCTTTCTCACCAATATTCTGGATTGAGGGTCCTTCATTTCATTCCTATATAATTCTTTATACCATTTATCTCTATTTATTTTCCCCATTTTTCTGTACTTCTTATAATTTAACAATCCGTTTTTCTTTATTGTTACATGCATGTCTATTTTCTTTATTTACAAATGTATTGTGAACATTACATGCATTATTCTCTATTCTTTAAAACTTTTCCTTACCCCCTATATAATATATTTGATCCTACAGAATCTTCATGAGAGAAAAACAAAACGTTTACTCCCTAAACAGGAAAAGTGGTCTTGTCATTAAGTGATATTTTTCTAAATTTAAAAGCTTGTTAGGGGTTTACACAGTTATTTCGAAGTGCATTTCTTTAATATGTTAAAGACATTAAATGCAAACTTTTAAAAATTACACCTGCGCTGAGTGGGTGTCATACTCTCTTGATGGCTTCAGACATTTTTTAATGTTTTTTAGCTGGTCCATTCATGACCAAAAGTTACAGTATAATTTCAACTCTTTAAATACGTCCTCTTTAAGGCATATTTATTAAAGGTGTATGAAAAAAATATTTCATGATATGTTATCAAATTTACAAAAATGATTATATAATTGATTTTCATGTGGAACGCATGGTAATGTTCCAACAAGAGTCTTTATTTTGCAAATAAAGATAAATCAAAAGATGTTCCTAAAATGTATCTAATAGAATAGTAGGAACTAACTGATCTTAACCAACTTTGTGTGACCAGAGATTACCAAATTAAAAGCCTACGGACCAAGTTTCATGGCAATTATAAGATATACACATGTATTATAGACAAAATGTTTTTAAAGACTAATTTGATGTACATGTATCTGACATGTAGAATGTTTGATAAATATTCAAAAGTCAAAATTATACAAATGTATAAGTATGTGCCTTTTAGCATGTTTAGTAGGTTTTTTAATGAAAAAAAGGGGGGGCTTGTATGAAGAGGTGATATTGTCCTGCAATTTAAAACTCGTGAATGTTTTTGTTGTATAAAAAATCCCAGTGGCGAATCCATAATTTTTCATAAGTGGGGACTCACTGACTGCCTAAAAGGGGACCCTCTCAGGTCATGCTGCAGTTATTCCCTAAATAATTAACCAAATTTTTCTCAGGGCTGCCTCCGAATCCTCCCATATGTTTAAAATGTTCTATAAATAAAACGGAAATTACAAATGGCATAGTATATTACAATGTACATGTAATAATTTAATAGTACGTTATGTATTCAAAAGTCTTAGGCCAAAACACTTGAAATAATTCAGGGTCAATTTAGGCCCCTAGCACATACATTACATTTAAAAATGCATACTACAACTGAAGTTATTAAAATTTGCTTTTTTTTGGGGGGGGGAGGGGCTGATTTCTATTGCATGTAATTTAAGTCTCAAGAGGCATACATGTATATTTGAACCACTTACTATCCTACAGTAGAAAAGAAAAATAACATGTGAAATACAGCAGTTACAGAAAATATTGTAAAATGCGAATATACTGAAACCTTTAATTTTATGACAGACTTAATGTACATACAAACCTCATCACATTTTTCTTGCTCCATAAAGTTTGCAAGACAAGGGTCCCGACTATTCATACAACTCATTCTGCAAATTTATCTGTGATAATCTACTTTTCGCTAGATTTAGATTTTAAAAATACAAATTGACAAAACCCCTATGTTGTACCAAATTACACCACTGTCCCAGGCAGAGGCGGATTTAGGGGGGGGGGGGGTCGGGCCCCCCCTTTTTGGAAAAAAATTTGGTTGCTTATATAGGGAATCACTGAAGCGTGACTGGAGCGGGCCCCCTCTTAGGTCAGTCAGTGGGCCCCCACTTATGAAAATTTCTAGATCCGTCACTGCCAGGTTAAGGGGAAGGGTTGTCACCTTCAAACATTAACCACACAACATTATGTATGTGCCTGTCCCAAGTCATGAACCTGTAATTCAGACAGTGGTTGTCGTTTTTGTGTCACATATTTTTTTAGTTCATCACTTTGTACATTAATATGCCTTCAGTTTTCTCATTTGAATTGTTTTTCATTTGTCATTGAAGGGCCTTTTATATCTCACTATGCGATAACAGCTTTTGACCTGTAGCTGTTAACTTTTGTGTCATTTGGTCTATTGCGGAGAGTTGCCTCATTAACAATCAATTATCATACCACATCTTCCTTTTGTATTGAAACACAAATATTGACACATAAAAACCTTTTAGATAGAAAGTCAGAATGAAACTTCTGGATAAAAACTAAGCAGACTGTCAGCTCACACTTTTCATATGTTGTCACAAATATGGTTTAAGCACCATAATAACCAGAGGCTCCACAGGACGCAGCTTTATACAACAGCAAAGGTCAACCCCGCTTTGAACAATGAACAACTTCTGTCATTTATTTTGCTAAAAAAAATCTCTTTTATTTCAATATTATAAAATAAAGACATCAAGCTATACAGTATGAAATTATGAGCCACTTCTGTCATTTATTTTGCTCTGAAAATTCAATCAAAGAGAATTTATGTCTTTTTTTCCTATATTTAGCCTATTTGCACTCATTTTCAGAGGTCAAAAAATCTCTTGGATCGCCGGTGACCCCCGAATTTTATTTCAATTTTATAAAATAGAGACATCAAGCTATACAGTATGAAAAAATGAGCCACTTCTGTCATTTAATTTGCTCTGAAAATTAAATCAAAGAGATTTTATGTCTGTTTTTCCTATATTTAGCCTATTTGCACTCATTTTCAGAGGTCAAAAAATCTCTTGGATCGCCGGTGACCCCCCAAATTTTATTTCAGTTTTATAAAATAGAGACATCAAGCTGTACAGTATGAAAAAATGAGCTACTTCTGTCATTTATTTTGCTCTGAAAATCCAATCAAAGAGATTTCATGTCCTGTTTTTCCTATATTTAGTCTATTTGCACTCATTTTCAGAGGTCAAAAAATCTCTTGGATGGCCGGTGACCCCCAAATTTTAATTCAATTTAAAAAAAATAGAGACATCAAGCTATACAGTGTGAAAAAAATAGCCACTTCTGTCATTTATTTTGCTCTGAAATTTCTATCAAAGAAATTTTATGTCTGTGTTCCCTATATTTAGCCTATTTGCACTCATTTTCAGAGGTCAAAAAATCTCTTGGATGGCCGGTAACCCCCGAATATTATTTCAATTTTGTAAAATAGAGACATCAAGCTTTACAGTATGCAAAAAATAGCAACTTCTGTCATTTATTTTGCTTTGAAAATTCAATCAAAGTGTATTTGTGTCCATTTTCCCTATAATTCCCTATAACCTATTTGCACTCATTTTCAGAGGTCAAAATATCTCTTATATGGCCGGTGACCCCCAATTTTTTTTTACATTTTTTCATTAACAATACTTCAAAGTCAAATTTGACAAAGTATAAGAAAATTCTGTCATTTTTTTTCTATACCCCTGAACTACCTTAAGAGACAAAATGACACAGAAATTAACAGCTATATATATCCGTTCGGCCTTTAACAATAAGAAAAGACCACACCGCACAGTCCGCTATAAAGGGCCCAAAACGGCCTAATTAATGTACAGGTTTTTTTTTAATGAAAATCCAAATTGATACACAGCAACAAACGACAACCACCGAATTACAGGCACCTGACTTGGGACCGGCACATTAATACAGAGTGTTACAGGCTTAAACATGTTGACGGGATCCTAAACATCCCCATTATCTGGCACTGTGGTGTAACAGATCAACACAAGAACGAAAATTAGTTGAAAAAGCTTTCACTCATCAGATGGATACATATAGAAAAACAAGTGGACGTGGACGGGTACTTGTAAATCCCAACAACTAAAAGACAGATCTGAGCGTACTCGCAGTAAATAACAGCTATTTCAAAGTAAATAACAGCTATATCAAAGCAAATAACAACTAAATAAAATCATGAATTTTGATTAAATAATCAGTCAGTGCACATACCATTATTTTGAAAGTTGGGAAACCTTGGATAACTCTGTTCTATGTTCCTTTGGATTGTCAACCAAAGAAAAGAACTGGGTCTCACATCACTCCATTGAATATCTAAACTGCAAAAGTGTCCTTACAAACAACGGTATATTGCTGTGTGTTCAAAGTGCTCCACGAAACTTCTTTCTAAATTATTAACATCCATTTCATCAGCTAAGTTATTGTGAAACTGCCTATTCTCGAGGTGGCGTGAATCAGATGTGGATACTTAAAAATTCCAAACTAAAGGACAAATTGAAAGAGTTGGTATTGCTTTGTTTCATAAAAAAAAATAACCAACCTAGATACAAGTATCTTGTCTTAGGGAGGGATAAATCCTACTTTGTTAAGGATCACTCTGATTCAAACAAACAAAAAATCTCTGTTACTGACATTATCAAGTGCTTGATTTCTTGATCGACAACATTTTTGTTACGTTCGGAAGGCGTGTTTTTCAACAGACTCGACATTCCAATGGGACCAAATTGTGCCCCTCTTCTTGTCGACTTGTTTCTTTATTATTATGCGGCTGACTTCATACGAAGAAAGATAAGAAGTTAACGATATCCTTTAACTCTACTTTCCGCTATATACATGAAGTGCTTTCACTTAATAGTTCCAAATTTGGTTACTGTGGAACTCGTCTTTCCCATCGAACTAGCGATAAAGGATACTACAGATACAGTTAAATCGGCCTCATATCTTGACTTACATGTAGGAATTTGAGGGTCGGCTGAAAACAAAACTTCACGACACAAGAGATGATTTCAGCTTTCCAATTGTCAATTTTCCATTTCTAAGAAGCAACATTCCAGCAGCACCTGCATACGGGGTATATATCTCCCAATTGATACGATATTCCCGTGCTTTCATTTCCTATCATGATTTTCTTCATAGAGGGTTGTTGCTCACAAGAAAACTATTAAACTAAGAGTTCCAAATGGTTAAGTTGAAATCACCCCTTTGTAAATTTTACGGACGCCATCAGAGTTGGTTGACCGTTATGGAATAACTATCACAAATGATATCGGATATGTTCCTTACGTCGTACCTTCAATCCCCTTCCCTTTCATGATGAATGTGACCTACCTAATAGGACTATTTATCAGATGTTTTTATCACATAAGCAACACGAGGGGTGCAACATGTGGAGCAGGATCTGCTTACCATTCCGGAGCACATGAGTTCACTCCTAGTTTTTGGCGGAGTTCGTGTTGCTTATTCTTTAGTTTTCTATGTTGTGTCATGTGTACTATCATTTGTCTGTTTGTAATTTTCATTTTTAGTCGTGGCGTTGTCAGTTTTTTTTTTCGATTTATGAGTTTGACGGTCTCTTTGGTATCTTTCGTCCCTCCTTTAATGGCAGAATAAGTTTTGCGTTGGCTATTTAATACGCCAGACGCGCGTTTCGTCTACATAAGACTCATCAGTGACGTTCATATCAAAATAATTTAAAAGCTAAACAAAGTACAAGGTTTTATAATGGATGAAAATGCGCTGGTCTACATAAGGATAAAAAATAACATCATAATATATGATACTAATAGTAATCAAAAGTACCAGGATTACAATTGATGTACGCCAGACGCGCGTTTCGTCTACACAAGACTCATCAGTGACGCTCATATCAAAATATTTATAAAGCCAAAAAAGTACAAAGTTGAAGAGCATTGAGGATCCCAAATTCCAAAAAGTTGTGCCAAATACGGCTAAGTAATCTTTACTTGGGATAAGAAAATCCTTAGTTTTTCGAAAAACTCAAAGTTTTGTAAACAGGAAATTTATAAAAATGACCACATAATTGATATTCATGTCAACACCGAAATAATATTTTGACTATATAATATGTGTACAATTAAAAAAATATATAAACTTTCTGTATGATTTTTCTGGCATGCCGCAAAACCAGGTTCAACCCACCACTTTTATTCCCCTTTAAAAGTGTCCTGTACCAAGTCAGGAAGATGGTCATTGTTATATTATTGTTCGTTTATGTGTGTGTTGCATTTTAACGTTGAGTCGTTTGAGTTTTCTCTTATTTTTGAGATATTGAGATAAGACGTGGCACGGTACTTGTCTATCCCAAATTCATGTATTTGGTTTTCATGTTATATTTGTTATTCTCGTGGTGTTTTGTCTGATGCTTGGTCCGTTTCTGTGTGTGTTACGTTTCGGTGTTATGTCGATGTTCTCTTATATTTAATGCGTTTCCCTCGGTTTTAGTTTGATACCCCGATTTTGTTTTTGTCCATGGATTTATGAGTAGCGGTATACTACTGTTGCCTTTATTTGTCAGCTAGAAAAGTGCTGCAAACAAACGTTGTAAATGTATAAACTGTTTCGATTAGGATTTTGATATAGTCATCACTAGAAGGTGCATTGTGTTCTGGGCAAACAGACTTAATTGCTCTTACCTTCTTCATAGCTGGCACATCTACTTTAACACACATTACATAGTGTTTAGAAATGACATTCATCTATATCACACTCAAGCCATATAGCTTTCTTCCTCACATTTTTTCTTTTTGAAAGTCTTGTCTGCAGCACTGTCAAATATGTTTTTACATATGCTGCATTTGTTTCGTATTCTTTTCATGCTACGGGAAAGAAACATTTTCTTTGCCCTGTTTTTCCCCAGGCAGATTTTTGATTTTGTATTACTGTTTTGTTTCATTAAAATAGATCTCTCTTTGGGAGGCCCCCTACCGCTGGTGTCTGTATAATATGTGTACAATTAAAAAAATATATAAACTTTCTGTATTTGTCAGCTAGAAAAGTGCTGCAAACAAACGTTGTAAATGTATAAACTGTTTCGATTAGGATTTTGATATAGTCATCACTAGAAGGTGCATTGTGTTCTGGGCAAACAGACTTAATTGCTCTTACCTTCTTCATAGCTGGCACATCTACTTTAACACACATTACATAGTGTTTAGAAATGACATTCATCCATATCACACTCAAGCCATATAGCTTTCTTCCTCCCATTTTTCTTTTTGAAAGCCTTGTCTGCAGCACTGTCAAATATGTTTTTACATATGCTGCATTTGTTTCGTATTCTTTTCATGCTACGGGAAAGGACATTTTCTTTGACCAGACTAAAACTGATAAAGAACAGAGCAAATACTTAAGATACGAAGAGGTGATCCCTGTCCGGGCAATGTTGAGGGCAAATCAATATTTGATGCGTGTAACAAAAAAAATAAAGAGAACAGAAGTCAGTTTAAATCCCGACCTTGCAAACTTCAATGCAATTGCTGAAGGACTGAAGTTAAATATATGCAATCATTCCTGGATGGAAATGACGATTACATAAGTAAGAGTGTCATATATGTAACATCAGATGAAATGAAAGAAAATATCAAAACTGAAAATATGACTAAAAAGGAAATTCAGCGGAAGATCTTCATGCCAGAAAATGTTCCTGGAAGTTGTTTTTTTTATATAACCATAACCGCTTTATACTAGTCTTTTTTGAAAACTGAACATTTAGGTCAAGCGATAATTACGGATGAGTGTTGATTTCCATATCATAAGTTCCTTATTAAAAAAAAACATTTTTTTTCTCTAAATACTATTTAGACAAAATTTGTCTTAGAATGAAAATACTACCTGTGTGACAAGAGACTTAATTCTTTTACTGTAGGTTTTCCGTCTCTTTCTTGGAGATGTTATATATCCTTCAGATATTGGCCCGTTATTGCGATTCTTCATCACCTACAAAAAAAAACCATTTGACCTGTAAATATCTGCTAGTGATAATATGTATATGTATTTAATACATCAAAAAATTAAAATAAAAAAAAATGCAAATTATTTAAAAAAAAACATAAAAAGTTCACACAGAATTATGAAAAATACATAAAGATCTAAAAAATTATATGTTGGGATTTATTCTCAGTGCTGTGTTGAGTGTTGAGACTTCCTCCTCTGCCCAGACTCCCAAAAATGGAAAGTCGTAACAAACGTTAATTTTAGCTATACAGACAAAAGAAAATAAATATATAAAAAACAATTTGGTATAGTTCTAGTACCTTACAATAGTCATTTCTTAATCCTTTTGGTCATAGCAAACTTTTATAAGTTCCTCTATTTTAAAAAGGAAACATAACTACTTTATAATGACAACATGATTGAACATCGCTTTTGTTGATATATCTTATTCTGTATATGTTATTGCTCCTTAACCTCCAACCTTGAACAAGCCCCATGTCTCACAACACATTGTGAATGTTAGCTTTTAGTGTGTAGTTTTATCTGAGTGAACTATAATGTGTTTTTTATTAAAGAAATTCCTCAGGTGTAAGATTGATCTTTCAGTGAAACCGAGGAAGCCAATTGTGAAAGAAAATAAAGTCATTTTAGTGTACAATATACATTATTTTTTTAAATAATAAAAAAAAAAATAAGTACACATACCAAAGCATATCCATGTTCAGTATCTGGTGCTGGGGGTAATGACGAATCTACAAAGTCCATCTCTATGAAAAAAGTATACAATAATTAATCAATGCTTTTTTTTGCAAAAACTTTAAAAATAGTATAGTGTTATAGTAAGATATAGTGATTAGATTTGTTTTAGGTTTCTAGTCATAAAAAAAAATTCAGGTAAGAAAGCCTAACAAGTGAGTAAGTGTAGTTTTTCTTTTTCTGCTAAACCTGATATGTGATTTATTTTTACTAGAAGTTGTTTTATTGTTTCATGTGGTGTTCTTTTAAGTACAAGGAATAATCAAAACATAAATGATCATTGATATATAATTGTTGTGCGACTGATTAAAGAAGTTGAAAGAAATGGAAATAATTGTTAATAAGTTTATGAATATAAAAACTTATAATATGAACATGGACATCCTGGCTTAACTTTACTCCAACCCCGACCCTCTGATTCGCAGTTATATATGCTGCACCAGTTGGGTAACTGATCACATTTAACACAGGATGGATATTAAAAAATATTGAGGTTAAATCTTATTTTCAATGGTTCACATTTCTTTCTCAGAGTGTTTCCGTTTACATCTTTACATGCCGTATTTAACAACAATCCGGAATTCGTTTTCCATTTACATACAACGCAATGGCCGACTATGAATGGGGACAGAAACTTGGAAGACCCTATTTAACAAACATGCATACAAAAAATGATACATATTTGCAGAAGTAACAAGATACAGAAAATAATATGTAATATTATCTTTTTTGTGTATTTGGGAAACATTAACTTAAAAATTTGACGGTGCACCATTTATAAACAACAGGAAACTACTCACCCTTTTCGTCTGTCTCCAAATATGTAATTTAAAAAGGCGCCGATTTGTACTTTTTCCGCCAACGCAGGTTTATATTATATATTTCATATTAGGTCTCCTGATTTGGGTTACAATCTCCCAATCAGGAGACAAATAACATAATTCCATGTCAACCAATTTGTAGACATCTCCCGATTGGGGAATATTGCATGGCTGCAGGTCGAGAAAAAAAAAACCATTTGTTCAATTAACAATTGACGGTTTTTCCACACTAATTACTAAAATAGTATACAACTTGGATTAGAACAGTATGACTGCTGTTTTAAAAAAATTGTGTATATCAAATTGACTCTGACAATACTTATGTAAAACGACACTTTTTCATAAATTAGGGGGAGATAATAGTTATCAAAGGTACCAGGATTATTATATAGTACGCCAGACGCGCGTTTCGTCTACATAAGACTCATCAGTGACGCTCATATCAAAATATTTATAAAGCCAAACAAGTACAAAGTTGAAGAACATTGAGGATCCAAAATTCCAAAAAGTTGTGCCAAATACGGCTAAGGTAATTTAGGCCTGGGATAAGAAAATCCTTAGATTTTTCAAAAATTTAAAGTTTGGTAAACAGGAAATTTATAAAAATGACAATAAGCCACTTCCGGTTGAATCAGAGTGACTTCCAGTGTCGAATAAATTGCAATTTCTTACAAACACAATTTACTTTCCGGTATAATTAGTTTTCAAAAGTACCAGGATTATAATTTTATACGCCAGACGCGCGTTTCGTCTACATAAGACTCATCAGTGACGCTCAAATCAAAAGAGTTAAAAAAGCCAAATAAATACAAAGTTGAAGAGCATTGAGGACCCAAAATTCCAAAAAGTTGTGCCAAATACGGCTAAGGTAATCTACTCCTGGGGTAAGAAAATCCTTAGTTTTTCGAAAAATTCAAAGTTTTTTACACAGAAAATTTATAAAAATGACCATATAATTGATATTCATGTCAACACCGAAGTGCTGACTACTGGGCTGGTGATACCCTCGGGGACGAAACGTCCACCAGCAGTGGCATCGACCCAGTGGTGTAAATAGTTTTCAAAAGTACCAGGATTATAATTTTATACGCCAGACGCGCGTTTCGTCTACATAAGACTCATCAGTGACGCTCAAATCAAAAGAGTTAAAAAAGCCAAATAAATACAAAGTTGAAGAGCATTGAGGACCCAAAATTCCAAAAAGTTGTGCCAAATACGGCTAAGGTAATCTACTCCTGGGGTAAGAAAATCCTTAGTTTTTCGAAAAATTCAAAGTTTTTTACACAGAAAATTTATAAAAATGACCATATAATTGATATTCATGTCAACAACTAGTTGGCTAGTTTACAATGTTTACAAAATATACGGTTCTATGAACTTCTAAATATTATCGGTGAAGAAAACAGTAGCTTCCGGTATACATACGGCCAATTCCGGTTGAAATTTTCCAGATCATAGGTCTTCCAATGTAAATACCCCATGGAGTTTTTAGCAATGTTAGAATTTAAAATTCACATAAGCTCCCTTACCATTTTATAAATATAAAAGGTACTTGGTACTCAGAAAGTGTGTTCTGAACAAGATAGAATGAATGGATGAAAAATTAAGACAACAAACTGGGTTAAATTTGAGGTAGCCTTAATAGTGCCAATTTTTTTGTGCAATTTTATTTATTATTTGGGGGGAAAAGGGGGGGGGGGTATTTGACAGGGCTCACATTATTTATAGTTGATCATATAATTTCATTAAAAGACAAGTAAAAAGAGCAACGGATGTCGTGCTCTAAAGCGCAGTCCTTTATTATATATATCTTTCGTCACGTATAGACACTATTTTTAACTTGTTCTCTGTTGTCCTTCTTTTCAGTACAGTTCCTTGGGGTTTCATTTCTATGGCCGAGTTCACTTGACACTCTTCAATCGACTTCAGAGTTAATAGATTAACTCAAAGTAACTCTAAGGTAAGGCCCTGACCAAGCATAATAATAAAATATTCTCATTGGTTTAACACATTCAAAAGTTTTTCGAGTTTAACCCTGGCTCGGTGAGGTTATAACCAGGGTACGAGGGGTTAACTTGAGTGGTTCAAGTAAAATCGTTTTGTTGAAACCCGAGTAAGTAAAGTTAACTCGAGAGTTTCAAGTGAACTCGGCCTATATTACTATCCACTAGAATGGGTAGCCATGTTTTTTTTTGCGAATCTACCAAGTTTGGCTTTAGAATTTAGCTCGTTAAATGAGTAGGCGGGTGTCTGATGGTTTATAATTATCTAAAATAGCATGTAAAGCAATGAGGGATCATTAGCCACATCTTCGAATAAGGAGCTACCCTGAAAAATCAAGTAACAAGTCAATCGATTTTTAGTTTATTTTTATTGAGTAATTTTTTCTAACAATTTGTGTACAGTTCACTAATAATTGTCATAAGATTATCATCAAAATCAAAATCCACAAGTATCAAATGTATCATGTATTCGTAGATAGAAGATGTTTTTGTGTTCGGTTAAATTGTCCCCTTTTAAAATTGTTATACGATGATGACTGATGTACCCATATTTTGACTATTTTATTAATTGTGACTGTTTATTTAACGCATCATGTAAATATAACGGAATTTGATGAGACTGTTATTAAAGTGAGAGGGTTAGCGCTATAGAACCAGGTTAAATCCACCATTTTCTACATTAGAAAATGCCTGTACCAAGTCAGGAATATGACAGTTGTTACCCATTCGTTTGATGTGATGGACTTTTGATTTTGCCTTTTGATTTTTGATTTTCTTTTTTGAATTTTCCTCGGAGTTCGGTATTTTTGTGTTTTTACTTTTTATGGACTTTCCTAATTGATTTTCCTCTGAGTTCGGTATTTTTGTGATTTTTCCTTTTTTTTGGCACTCAGTAAATAAAGGCAACAGTAGTATACCGCTGTTCAAAACTCACAAATCCATGGACAAAAAACAAAATCGGGGTAACAAACCAAAACCGAGCGAAACGCATTAAATATAAGAGGAGAACAACGACACAACACCGAAACGCAACACACACAGAAACAGACCAATCATCAGACAAAACACCACGAGAATAACAAATGTAATATGAGAACCAAACACATGAATTTGGGATAGACAAGTACCGTGCCACGTCTCATCTCAACATCTCAAAAATAAGAGAAAACACAAACGACTCAACGTTAAAATGCAACACAAAGAGAAACGAACAATATTATAACAATGACCATCTTCCTGACTTGGTACAGGACACTTTTAAAGGGTAATAAAAGTGGTGGGTTGAACCTGGTTTTAAGGCATGCCAAACCTCGCACTTTAATGGCAAAGTTAAATATAACATTGAAATGACAACATAATATTACAGGACTACAATACAAATAAATAGGAGAACATATTAGACACAGAAAAACATGATTAATAGATAACAAAAAGCATCAGGTTTAAAATTCAATACGCCAAAAACGCGCCTTGTCCACACAAGACTCACCAGTGACGCAGAGATATAAAAGATCGAAAATGAAAAAAGTACAAAGTTGTACAGCACTGAAGATCAAAAGTTGAAAAGGTTTCGCAAAATACGGCATTGTTTTTATGCCCGGGATAAGAACATTCTTATTATATAGAACAATTCATGCTATTGCAAACAGTGAATTTGATCAAATGAATATGAAAGAGATATACACAACGAAACTAAAGTATTAACTAATTACAGAAAACTAAACCTGAATACATAACGCCTAGATATAAAAGATCGAACGTGAAAAAGGTACACAGTTGTACAACACTGAAGATCAAAAGTTGAAAAGGTTTTGACAAATACGGCATTGTTTTTATGCACGGGATAAGAACATCCTTATTATATAGAATACTTAATGCTATTGCAAACAGTAAATTTTAACAAATGAATATGAAAGAGATATACATTATGAAACTGAAATATTAACTAATTACAGAAAACTAAACCCAAGTTTATCACAAAATACACACATCCGAATCAGTCCAGGCGTCAACGTAATTAAAAAAATTGTGACGTCACATACGATGGCGAAAAGGCAGAAACGTTATGCCACATTTGAATTTATGAAATTTAGAAACAGCATGACGTCACATATGAAAAACTACCATTCAAAAATGAGATAGAATTAGGATTGATTTAGAACTAAATACTGATAATTCATTTAAACAAAATGCATATTGCAATACTTATTAATAGCAATTAACTGTAATATATATATATGTCCAGTTTGTTATGAATCCAACTTCAAACGTAAATAATCGTACAAATTTAATATAATTAATAAAGAGGAGGTGATTCATTTTTCTATACGTCATACCTAAATATATAATAAGAAGACGTCAACACATTTGACAAAATCTGATGAGAATTACAAATATAACATTTAATATCTAAACTAAATACATGAATTTGGGATAAACAAGTAAAATTCTTAGCAGTATCATGAATTTCAGTCTAACTCCTTCTACAGCGTTTAAATTTATATATTATAAAGTGCATGATATATTCAATGGACATTAAGAACTAAATTTGTTTCTAGCACCGTTTGCCACGGAAATCTATACCTTCGGACCATTTTCTCATCATCGTACATATCTATCGAGTTTTCCTCATCTAAATCAATCTGAACTTCACCAAGAAACACTTTCGCAGATATCAGTGAAGACTTTTTTCGGGGGAGTAGCACAATGTATAAACGGCAGCGCCTTCATGAACTGTAATATGTTTCACATTCAACATTGTATCCATTACATTATTTTGACAAAAGTCAAGTTGATTCTCGTCGGCCGTGTAGAAACGCTCGTCTTCGCAGTCAGACTAAAGCCGACACCCACCATCGAATTCTGTTTAAGTATTCGGTAGTCAAAGTACACATATTCAATCCGTGCTACAAAAACCAACATTGTACTTATTAAAGAATGCACAGAAGGAATGAGGAATAGGTTCATTACGACAAAGTCATCATAGGAAAATAGTAACAAAAGACCATGTTGAAAGGAGTAGGTTCAGTAAGACCCCTATTTGGCCCCAAAATATAGCAGTTTTACAAAATTGTTAAAATTTAAACTTTTAGTTATTTATTGGAAAGGAGAATGCTTTGCTCCATAAATATGGGCTGTTTTTGATAATACATTGCACATATATCGGGAATTAGCATCATTAAGTCAAGCTTAAATACTGAAATCTTCACAATTATAGAATTGTAGACGGTTTCCGTCTTAAATGAAAGTGGCCACATTCGTGTTCATTCTTAATATTGAAATGTAAATTGTATTTGATGATAATACATAACATCAATAAAGGTTGCGGATGAACACTGCGGATGTCAAAATCCATATGAAAAGTGACATTTTTTGGAATATTTGATAGTTTTCTATATTTAAGCTTGAATCGGAGCGTTTTTAAAGACTAAATCAGTTGAAATCTTTCACTTAAACTAATTGAATCAAGTGAAATAGACACTTAAGTGTTTAAAAAGTGTTAAAAATCTTTCGTTAGATGAACCTGAAATTTGAGGCCAAAATCGTGCATACCGGACCTACTCTTTTGGAATCCTCACCAAATTTTTTTTCTTCTATTTATCATTATTTTTTTATTTGAGTGTCATTGAAATGTCGTATCTCGTGTCTGATTTACAAAATCTGGTATCTGTAATATGTTTATTAATGGAACATGGCAAAAACAATAAAACAAACTCAAAAGCATTAATTTGCAACACGATCCTTTCATTTTATACACAATCATTATTTTGGAAAAAGTTGGTTGTTTCATCTAAGCTTTTTTGTTGTTGCAGGGCCAGATGGTGGAGGAGACGTATGATAAAACTTCTTCTCTACGGTTATATATTAGAACCAAAACCGAATGAGTGAAAAAAAATCCGTAAGCAGTTTCATTTATAAGTTATAGTCGAACAAACATTTCAATTTTTATCCCATCCCTTATTCCCTAGATTTTATTACACGACAAATTAAAAGGTTAGTTTTATGTGCTTAGTAACTCATTGTTTATATTCACAAGCAAGCTATTAGACGCCATCGATGTGTACACTTATGCATTAAAATATTGGAAAAGTTATAGATTTGAACTTAATATATTTGTCTAAACGCATGCTAGGCTTAACAAATTAGATTTTGCTGCAATTTATATACTTTTCGAAATTGCAAATATTAAACATTCGTATTCGTCGTTTTTTATGTCATACTGGTTAATATTCCATTTATCACATCTATTAGTTCCCATTGCAGAAGATCATGCAGTCTGGTGATGTCGGTCAATCTACTTGGAATACTTGTCACTAACCGTTTGATTGAATAAAACCAAACATATAAAAAAGAAGATTCTCTCCTCAAGAGACAAAATGACATAGAAATTAACAGCTATATATCCCCGCACGGCCTTCGCCAATAAGAAAAGCCCACACCGCACAGTCCGCTATAAAGGTCCCCGAAATCACAAATGTACAATAATTCAAAGGAGAAAAACAACAGCATAATTAATGTACAGACTTTTTTTTTAAATGAAAATCCAAAATGATACACAGCAACAAACGACAACCACAATTACAGGCTCCTGATTTGATACCGGCACATTCATACAGATTGTTGCAAGCTTTAACATGTTGACGGGATCCCAAACATCCCCCTTATCTGGGATTGTGGTGTAACAGATCAACATAAGAACGAAAAATAAGTTGAAAAAGCTTTCACTCATCAGATGGATACATATAGAAAAACAAGTGGACGTGGACGGGTACTTGTAAATCCCAACAACTAAAAGACGGATCTGAGCGTAGTCGCAGTTACTAACAGCTATTTCAAAGCAAATAACAACTAAATAAAATCACGAATTTAAGATTAAATAATCAGTCAGTGCACATACCATTTTTTTTAAAGTTGGGAAACCCTGGATAATGAAAATTCTGTTCTATGCTAATGTCAACCAAAGAAAAGAACTGAGTCTTCCATCACTCCATTGAATATCTAAACTGCAAAAGTGTCCTTACCAACATCGGTATATTGCAGGGTGTTTCAAGTGCTCCACGAAACTTCTTTCTAAATTATTAACATTCATTTAATCAGCTACCAAAGACGGTCTTTTAAGTTATTGTGAAACTGCCTATTCTCGAGGTGGCATGAATCAGATGTGGATACTTAAAAATTCCAAAAACTATAAGACAAATTGAAAGAGTTGGTATTGCTGTGTTTCATAAAAAAATGACCAATTGCAACCTAAATACAAATATCTCGTCTTAGGGAGGGATCACTGATTCAAACAAAAAAAATATGTTACTGAAATTATCAAGCTGCTTGATTTCTTGATCGACAACATATTTGTTACGTTCGGAGGACGTGTTTTTCAACAGACTGTCGACAGTCGAATGGGAACAAATTGTGCCCCTCTTCTTGTCGATTTGTTTCTGTATTATTATGCGGCTGACTTCATACGAAGAAAGATAAGAAGTTAACAATATCATTTAACTCTACCATCCGCTATAAAGATGAAGAAGTTCTTTCACTTAATAGTTCCAAATTTGGTGACTCTGTGGAACGCATCTATCCCATCGAACTAGAGCTAAAGGATACTACAGTTACAGTTAAATCGGCCTCATATCTTGACTTACATCTAGAAATTGACAACGATGGTCGGTCGAAAACAAAACTTGACAACAAAAGAGATGATTTCAGCTTTCCTATTGTAAACTTTCCATTTCTAAGTAGCAACATTCCAGCAGCACCTGCATACGGGGTATATATCTCCCAATTTATACGATATTCCCGTGCTTTCATTTCCTAAAATGACTTTCTTGATAGAAGGTTGTTTTTCACAAGAAAGCCATTAAACTAAGAGTTCCAAATGGTTAAGTTGAAATCACCCCTTTGTAAATTTTACGGATGCCTTAGAGTTGGTTGACCGTTATGGAATAACTATCACAAATGATATCGGATATGCTCCTTACGTCGTAACTACAATCCCCTTCCCTTTCATGATGAATGTGACCTTCCGAATAGGACTATTTACCAGAATTTTTTTATCACATACACAACACGAAAGGTGCCATGTGTGGAGCAGGATCTGCTTACCCTTCCGGAGCACATGAGATCACCCCTAGTTTTGGGTGGGGTTCGTGTTGATTATTCTTTAGTTTTCTTTGTTGTGTCATGTGTATTATTATTTGTCTGTTTGAAATTTTCATTTTTAGTCATGGCGTTGTCAGTTTATTTTCGATTTATGAGTTTGACTGTCTCTCTAGTATCTTTCGTCCCTCCTTAAATGGCAGAATAAGTTGTGCGTTGGCTATTTTATACGCCAGACGCGCGTTTCGTCTACATAAGACTCATCAGTGACGCACAGATCAAAATAGTTTTAAAGCTAAACGAAGTACAAGGTTTCATAATTTTCGAAAATGACCACATTATTGATATTCATGTCAAAAAAGGCAACAGTAGTATACCGCTGTTCAAAAGAACAACACCGAAAAAATATTTTGTCTTTATAATATGTGTACGATTAAAAAAAAACATAAAATATATAATCTTTGTGTATGATTTGTCAGCTAGAAAAGTGCTGCAAACAAAGGTTGTAAATGTATAAACTGTTGCGATTAGGATTTTGATTTAGTCATCACTAGAAGGTGCATTGTGTTCTGGGCAAACAAACTTAATTGTTCTTACCTTCTTCAGAGCTGCCACATCTACTTTGACACACATTGCATGTGTTCAGAAATGACATTCATCCATATCACACCCAAGCCATATAGCTTTCTTTCTTCCATTTTTCTTTTTGAAAGCCTTGTCAGCAGCACTGTCAACTATGATTTTACATATGCTGCATTTGTTTCTTATTCTTTTCGTGCTACGGGAAAGGACATTTTATTTGCCCTTTTCTCCCCCAGGCATATTTTTGATTGTTTTTTGTAATACTGTTTTGATTCTTAAAAATAGATCTCTTTTTGGGAGTCCCTCCTCCCACTGGTGCTAAGGGTTCAGTTATTTCTGACACTGGTTTGATTGAACTTTCACATGCCTGTTGCATGACAGATCTTGTCATAAATGGTGGAATTGACATAGACCTTGTTTTTCCAAATTCATTAGTCATTTCTATTTTCATTTTTGCACCACACATGGAGTGAAGTCTGTAACCCTACAAAATATAGCTTTTAATTAAATCAAGGTCAAGAAGAATTTAATAGAAATGGTAAACTGATAGAGAACAGAGCAAATATTTAAGATACGAAGAGGTGATCCCTGTCCGGGCATTGATAAGGGCAAATCAATATTTGATGTGTGGAACGAAAAAAAAGAGCACAGAAGTGTTGATGGTAAAATCAGTTTAAATCCCGACCTTGCAAACTTCAATGTAATTGCTGAAGGCCTGAAAGTTAAATATATGCAATCATTCAAGGTTGGAAATGAGGATTACACAAGTAAGAGTGGCATATATGTAACATCTGATGAAATGGAAGAAATTATCAAAATTGAAAAGGATGTCTTCGTCGCTTTATACTATAGTCTTTATGAAAGTCCAGCAATAATTACTGATGAGTGTTGTTAATTTCCATATTATAAGTCCCTTATTATTAATATTTTATTTCTCTAAATACTAAGACAAGATTAGTCTTAGAATGAAAACACTACCTGTGTGAATTAACTCTTTTACTGTTGGTTTTCTGTCTCTTTCTTAGAGATGTTATATATCCTTCAGATATTGGCCCCTTATTATGATTCTTTATCACCTACAAAAAAAGTGTTGACCTATAAATATCTGTAAGTGATAATATATAAATGTATTTAAGAAATCAAAAAATTAAAATTAAAAAAAATGCAAATTATTTAGAAAAACTTAAAAATGTTCACACAGAAGCTCAGCTGAATTATGAAAAATGCATAGAGATCTTCAATATGTTGTTGGGATTTATTCTCGGTACAATTAATTTGATATTGTGGTGTAAATCCTTTTACCTTCTTCCTTTGCGTAGCTTTGCAGCTGAACGAAGGGGACCTCTTTTTTTTTGTCATCATCATCCTCATCTATAATTTTAACGCTCTCAGACACGTGTTCAAATGTTGAGACTTCCTCCTCTGCCGAGACTCCCAAAAAATGGAAAGTCGTAACAAACGTTTATTTTAGCTATACAGACAAAAGAGAATATATATATAAAAAAACAATTTGGTATAGTTCTAGTACCTTACAATAGTCACTTCTTAATCCTTTTGGTCATAGCAAACTTTATAAGTTCCTCTATTTTAAAAAAGGAAACAGAACTACTTAATAATACTGCCAACATGATTGAACATCGCTTTTGTTGATAATATATCTTATTCTGTAAAAGTTATTGCTCCTTAGGGATGTTCGCTGCTCAGTTTGAAAATAAATAACTTTTCATGAAACTAGTATATATTGATAAGGCATTAATTGAGGTTTCAAAAAAGCAAAATAAATATAGGGGTCAATGCATCGTTTTCGAGATATTAGCTATTGGAATTTTGGCGGGAAAATGTACTCTCTTGATTTTTCATAGCTTTATCATTGACCAATCAAGGTCATCAAACACTGTGAAAATATAAATGAAATTTTATGAGACTAATACAAATGGCTTATAATTATACATGTAAAATATTTATAAAAATAAAATGGGGGTTCGTGGGCAAATTTTTTTAAATATTTAAGATACGAAGAGGTGAATTTAATGGAAATTCAGCGGCAAATCTTCATAAACTTACAGGAAATGTTACTGGAGGAGCTTTTCATAAAACCATAAAGACAAAGGATGCCTTCGTCGCTTTATACTATAGTCTTTTTGAAAACTGAACATTTATGTCAAGCGATAATTACTGATGAGTGTTGATTTCCATATTATAAGTCCCTTATTCAAAAAACATTTTATTTCCCTAATAACTGAAACAAGATTTGTCTTAGAATGAAAATACTACCTGAGTGACAAGAGACTTCATTCTTTTACTGTAGGTTTTCCGTCTCTTTCTTGGAGATGTTATATATCCTTCAGATATTGGCCCCTTATTGTGATTCTTAATCTTCTACAAAAAAAAATTGACCTGTAAATATCTGTAAGTGATAATATGTATGTGTATTTAATACATACAAAACTAAAATAAATCAAAATGCAAACTATTTAAAAAAAAACATAAAAATGTTCACATTGAAAGCTCAGCTGAATAATGAAAAATACATATCGAAAGATCTTATTATGTTGTTGGGATTTAATCTCAGTACAATTAATTTGATATTGTGGTGTGAAGATTTTTACATTCTCCTTCCTTTGGGTAGCTTTGACGCTGAACGTAGTGGACAAGTCGGTGACTATATCCTCTTCCTTTTTATTGTCTTCATCATCCTCATCTATGATTTAACTCTCAGACATGTGTTCAAATGATGAGACTTCCTCCTCTGCCCAGACTCCCAAAAATGGAAAGTCGTAACAAACGTTAATTTTAGCTATACAGACAAAGGAGAATATATACATATAAAACAATTTGGTATACATTGTAGTTCTAGTACCTAACAATAGTCACTTTTAATTCTTTTGGTCATAGCAAACGTTTATAAGTTCCTCTGTTTTAAAAAGGAAACAGAACTGCTTAATAATAATGACAACATGATTGAACATATTATTCTGTATAAGTTATTGCTCCTTAACCTCCAACCATGAGCAAACCTCATGTCTCACAACGCATTGTTTAATGTTAGCTTGTGGTGTACTCAATACGTAATATGTTTTTTTTTTTTTTTTGTTTTTTTTTTATCTAAGTGAACTATAATGTGTTCTATATTGTGTGTTTATATTAAAGAAATTTCTCAGGTGTAAGATTGGTCTTGCAGTGAAACCGAGTAAGCCAATTATGAAAGAAAATAATGACATTTTAGTGTACAATATACATTATTTTTTTAATAATAAATAAATGATAAGTACACATACCAAAGCATATCCATGTTCAGTATCTGGTGCTGGGGTGATGATAGTAACATATATAATGATAAGATTTCTTTTAGGTTTCTAGTCAGAAATCTATTCGGGTAAGAAAGCTTTATAAGTGAGTAAATGTAGTTTTTCTTTTTCTGCTAAACCTAATATGTGAATTTTTTAGAAGTTGTTTTATTGTTTCATGTGGTGTTCGTTTCAGTACAAGGACTAATCTATACATATTAAAATGACCATTGATGTATAATATTTGTGTGACTTACTGAAAGAAGTTGAAAGAAATGGAAATAAAAGTTTATGAATATAAAAACTTATAATATGAACATGGACATCCTGGTTGAGTTTTAATTTGACCCTCTGATTCGCAGTTATATATGCTGCACCAGTTGGGTAACTGATCACATTTTATACAGGATGGATATTAAAAATATTGAGGTTACATTTTATTTTCAATGGTTCACATTTCTTGCTCAGAGTGTTTCCGTTTACATCTTCACATGCCGCATTTAACAACAATCCGAAATTCGTTTTCCATTGTCATACAAAGCAATGACCGACGATGAATGGGGACAGAAACTTGAAGACTCCTATTCAACAAACATGCATACAAAAAATGATAATTTTGCAGAAGTAACAAGATACAGAAAATAATATGCAAAATTATCTTTTTTTGTGTATTTGGGAAGCAATAACTTAAAAATTATACGGTGCACCTTTTATAAACAACAGTAAACTACTCACCTTTTTCGTGTTGTCTCCAAATAAGTAATTTAAAAAGGCGCCGATTTAAACTTTTTTCCGCCAACGCAGGTTTATATTATATATCTCATATTAGGTATTCAGATTGGATGACAATCTCCCAGTCAGTAGACAATTAACATAATTCTATGTCATCACCATATCTGGAGATTGTCTTCCGATTGGGGAATATTGCACAGCTGCAGGTTGACGAAGAAAAAAACCATTTGTGCAATTAAGAATTGACGGTCTTTCCACACTGATTACTAAATTAGTATACAATTTGGATTAGAACAGTATGACTGCTGTTTTAAAGTAGTGGGTATATCAAATTGATTCTTACGGTATATCAAATTGATTCTTACAATACTTTTTTTCATAAATAAGGGGATATAAGCCATTTCCGTTTGAATGAGCGTGACTTCCAGTGTCGAATAAATTGCAATTTCTAACTAACACAATTTCCTTCCGATATAAACTAGTTTGCTAGTTTACAATGATTACAAAATATACGGCTCTATGAACTGCTAAATATAATCGGTGAAGAAAACAGTAGCTTCCGGTTAACATACGGCCAATCCCAAGACCCCATGGCTTTATCATATATTTATATGAGTTTTTAGCAATGTTAGAATCTAAAACGTCAAGATTGTTTTAGACATTGAACGATAATACTAGAGGGGTGTAATTTTCAAATGAATTTAAACGCTAATTTAACACCAAAATGTATACGTAACAACTAACAGTGTGGTAAAAATATTTTGTCGATACTATACGGTTAATAAGCTAAAAAAAATTAGAACATGACCAAGATCTTATATCTTCATTTATTTTGGCGAAATGACCTAAAAACAAAAGACCCGAGATCTCTATAACTTATGGTTTGCCAGTAACAAATACATTTCCTTCACTTAAACTTAAAAAACAGAAGGGAAAATAACTCTGATATGGAGTTGCTCTAGCTCTTTGATCCAAATTATAAGCATCATTATGGTGACATAACAAGCAGTTTTGAAAATAAGTGTTTTTTCTTTGTAAAACGTCATCTGTGTCCGAGTAGAAAATACATGAACCAGGGGTATGTCAAAGAACATCTCGTCCTTTTTCTAAAAAAAGTTCATCGGAAGGTACCAAGACCTTGTTGATAAATATTCCGTATCAACTTAAATAATACACGATGGTCTTGATGTATAGATTATGCGTGCTGATGTTGTTTCTCATCTTAACAACGTGTTTTATTGTTCTTTCATTTGTCTTTGTTCACTTTTACTGTTGAATGGTTTTATGTGATATCCGTTTGACGTGGCTCAGTACTTATACATCTCGTCAATGAGTTTGTATTGGTGTTCTTTTTTTGGTGGGTGGTTCTATATATGCGACTTTTTGAATTACTTTTGTTCTTATAACGTGACTCTGTACTTTAAAAAATCCCGTCAGTATGATATTGTTCTGCTATATGTCATTATGATATATTTCTATTATGAATTACTATATACGTTGAACCACAAACGTCAAAATCATTCAATCGCGTAGTGGAATTAACTATTTTTGGATTCTTATAAATTCTATATATAACTTTTGGACTACTTTATATCTCGGTCTATTTCTTAAATTTATTCTCACATACTTTTTCAACCCGGTATGCTAACATTGCCTATATAAATTTTTAAATTGTTTGTATGCCAATTGAACGACAAATTTATGTGACGTATATAATTTTCTGACGTCAGGCACTAATATCAATCAATGTGTTCGTAGATAGTAGATGTGTTAGTGTTTTGTTAATTTGTTCCTTTTAAAAGTGTTATACTGTTAAACGATGATGACTGATGTACCCATTTTTTGTCTATTTTATTAATTGTGTCTGTTTATTTAACGCATCAATGTAAATATAACGGAATTTGATGAGACTGTCATTAAAGTGAAAGGGTTAGCGCTATATATCCAGGTTTAATCCAACATTTTCTACATTTGAAAATGCCTGTACCAAGTCAGGAATATGACAGTTCTTGTCTATTCGTTTTTGATGCGTTTTGTTATTTGATTTTGCCATGTGATTCTGGACTTTCCGAATTGATTTTCCTCTAAGATCAGTATTTTTGTGATTTTTTTTCTTCTTCTATGGTTGCAAAGTAGAATCCATAACAAGAATAGTGTTCGGAAAATAAGTCTTAATAAATAATTATAAAATTGTCAGTTTCAAACGCGTTTTACAATATCAAAAATAATATCTGAATAAGTAGGTCTGCATTTTCTCCTCATTTTCGTTCGCTTGCTCATGTTTCTCTAGACCTATGGCACTCTTAACACGGGACTTGCTTCGGACAGGCGCCAAAATGCGGCGAGGTTAAACATGTTTTGTGAGATCTCAATCCACCTCTTTACCTCTAGCTAATGTAGAACAAAGCTATACGCACAGTAAAACTCGGGTTTAAAGAAGTCCCGAGTCCGTTGTCAGAAAAGTTAACAAAAGAAACTAAGCAAAATGACAATAATACATGAATTAACAATGGACTACAAGCATATACTGACATGCCAGCTCAATTAAACTGAAACCCTATCATCATTTCGATCGGACGTGGCTATGTATTTATACATTCCACACATTTATAATTGTGCTTAAACGTGGACGTCATGATTCAAAGTTATCCAAGTTCTATAAACCAATTACCATTAGAATGTATATTCTTTCTTGGGAGATTTGTTGAGTTGTAATGCTTTGCTTCCGAACCAGTTTAAGAACCAATGATGAAAGAAAGATTACTCGTCTTTGCCTCAACATCACAGTCCGGGTAGTAGGAATTTTTAAATGTAATTTTTTTGTAAATTGTGATCAAATTTGTTGAAAAATTTACCCTTCAATTAGAATTTTTATATACACCTCGCCAAAGGTTAAGCAACACCTAAAAATGTTGGCTTCTATTTATTGTTTCAAAATTAATTTTGATACTGGTTTGATTCCATATATTTCGTTAATCGACAGGTATGAATTCAGGTACTATTCCTGGATACCTTAAAAACAGGTTTCACAAAGCTACATACAAATTATATATAAGTTTCGTGCAATGAAATGTAACTGTTAATCGCAGACTAAATTGTGTCAATTTACGTGCCCGTAGCCCTGTCATAAGACCGTTGCTGACTCGTAGGCATCGTCGAGCTCGACATCAGTGGTCACTTGGTCGCAGTAATTGGACTTTGAGACAGTGACGTTACGTCCATTGGTCTGACGAGAAAAGAATCCTCCAACATCATATTGATTAGCGCTTGCGCTTATGGCGTCCTAAAAATACAGCATACAGGGAACAGTACATTCTTGGAACTGCAGCGTTTGGTGGTAAGGGTTTGACATTTTGGGGATGCTTTTCATTTGACTGCAAAATGGACCTTTATCTTCTGGATTGGACTATGACGTGTCAAAAAGATCGCGATAACATACCCGGGATATCGATGTGCCACATTTTGACTGTCACAATCTTGCAACTAGACCAATATTCATTGACGATAATGCTAAGCCACACACAGCACGCATTGTTTCAGATTATTTACGCAAGGAGGTAACTGACACTATTCCTTGGCCTTCCACGTCACCGGATATGAAGCCCATTGAACATGTATTTGGTGATATTGGTCTAAAAATCAACAACAGGATTCCTGCTAATAAGAATTAACAGGAATTATGAGCAGTCTTGATTGAAGAATGGCAAAAAAATCAGAACATTACGAAGCTTAGTTCAGAGCACGAGACGACGTGTAAATGAACTTGTCCGGAAGCGTGAAGGATACACTTGCTAGTGACCTAAATTTTACTTTAATGTATTCACAAATTGTCACTTTCGAGTTTTACAAAGCATTTTGTGTTTAGTGCTAAGAAATTTTCAAAAACGTCAGTAAAGGTTGAAACTTTATCTTGTATTTTATTTTGCCATTTTACAACCATTTGCCCAAAATGAAAGGTAAAAATTCAATCATGTAAACAGTCCAAACTTTCACTTTTCAATTAATATTATATATGTTATCTTATAAAAGCGCAAATTTAGTTCAATGTATCGATATTTCGATAATTTATGAATTCGGTAAAAAACAATTCTAAAAAATTATCAGGTGTTGCTTTACTTTTGGCGAGTTGTATATTACGATATTTATCCTGTTAACAACACAAACTTTAAACACATGTCAAATGGATAGTAGGGAATAGTCTTGTAGAAATGAATAAATGCATCCCTGTGAGGAGCTTACTCGGATCCACTCTGAATAAGCGTGTTCTGAGTGACTCTCCAGGAAAAAGGAAGACAATGCACAAAATTTATTCTTAACAGCTTTACCTGATAAAGACAAGATCAGATATTGCATTAAGGTATACAATTTAAGTTTTTACTCTGATCCACTCTGAATAAGCGTGTTCTAAATGACTCTCCAGGAAAAAGGAAAACAATGCACAAAATTTATTCTTAACAGCTTTACCTGATAAATACAAGATCAGATATTGCATTAAGGTATACAATTTAAGTTTGTGTAATACCTTTTGGTACCTTGTATTCAGATATATTAAAGAAGATGCAGTATCTATGTTTCGTTTGTTTCAACCATCCATTTGGTGTGGTATTTTATGATACTATCGTTGCATATGTACCATGACCACGCTAGATCTTTAAATATACTGTCGCATTGGTTGTATTCTGTGTGCACCCCTTCAATGTCCAGATTTTGCTTCACAACATAGGTTTCATTCATAGTACTCCTAACCGTTTGAGTTTTCTGCTATTTGCATATCCCGTTCTATCAGTTTCTGGTATTAATAGTGTTCTAAATGATTTCATGTATTTTAAAGGTGCGTCTAGTTGTTAACTTTTTGTTATATTTGATGCATGTTCCATTGCCGTTAGCTATATTAAGTTACCCTGCTCACTTCGGCAAGGTATTTATTGTCAAAGAGATTTTGTAGTTTATTTTTGGTTATAAGTTGATTTCAGAATATGAATAATGAAATGTAGATTTTAAATTATAGTTGTAATGTTAAAATGCTTAGATACAAAAAAAAAAACAATGAATTATAAATAAAGGAAACAGAAGTATGACGCTGTTCGAAATTCATAAATCGATAGAGGAAAAACAAATTTGGGTTACACACTGAGGGAAACACATTAAATATAAGAGAACAACGACACAACACTAAAAAGTAAAATCACAAAAATACTGAACTCAGAGGAAAATCAATACGGAAAGTCCATAATCTTAAACACACACACAGAAACGAAATATAATATAGAACTAGCCGTTTTCCTGACTTGATACAGGACATTTTAAGAAAAAATGGTGTGATGAACCTGGTTTTAATTAGTTTAATGTTGCCGTATTTTAATGTTGTGTCGTTGTTCTTCTCTTAAATTTAATGCGCTTCCCTCAGTTTTAGTTTGTTACCCCGGTTTTGTTTTCTGTTCATCGAGTTTTGAACAGCGGTATACTTTATTTGTAGCTAGCCTTACCTACCGATTTAATGGCAATGTTCAATATAACATTAAATTAACAACATTAGGTGACAGGACTACAATACAAATAAATGGGAGAACATTTAGGAAAGAGAAACACAAATACTCGCTATCCATAGCTACCAAGTTTATAATTTAATACGCAAGCCTGTTTTTCAACCTATCAGATATGTAATTATGCCCCCGCTTTGAAAAAAGGGGGGGTATACTGTTTTACCTCTGTCTATCCTTCCATCCATCCACCCCTCCTTCCGTAAGTCCGTCCGTCCCATGAATGTTTTTCGTCACATTTTTCTCAGGAACTTAAATACAAGAATTTCTAAAATTTGGTTTCAGGATTGATATAAGTCAGCTATACTGTGTGATGCGTTTTCAGATTCATCACTCGACAAATTCCTGTTTACCGAACACTTGTATAATTTTAAACATGATACCCAAGTTGATTTTTTTTCAAATTTTTCTCAGGAACTACAATACAAGGATTTCTGAAATTTGATTTAAGGGTTAATATAAATCAGCTATACCGTGTGTTGCGTTTTCAGATTCATCATTTGACAAGTTCCTGTTAACCGAACACTTGTATTATTTTAAACATGATACCCAAGTTGAAAATTTTCGTCACATTTTTCTCAGGAACTACAATACATGGATTTTTGAAATTTGGTTTCAGGCTTGATATATAAGTCAGATATACCGTGTGATGCGTTTTAAGATTCCTCTATCGACATTTTTCTGTTTACCGAACACTTGTATGATTTTAAACATGATACCCAAGTTTAAAAAAAATCGTCACATTTTTCTCAGGAACTACAATTTTTTCAGATTCATCACTCGACAACTTCCTGTTTACCGAACACTTGCATATTTTTACACTATTAATATTATCCACTTGCGTCGAGGTTATCATCAATGAGCAGTACCTCACATTTTCACTTGTTATTTATATTAACTGTTGTATTTTTCTTTTCGAAAATAAGGACATATCGAATGTCTTGTGATATAATTTCACTGCATATTCAGTTAATTTTTTATTTGAAACTTTGTTTCCAGAAATGAGTTTGTCGAAAAGCAGTTACAAATGATTACAATGGAAAAGAATGGTGAGGTAATAATGAACGAGGTCGACAAGAAGTCCAGCAACAGTGTTCAAATTCCTAGACACACAAACAGTGAAGACAGGTATTTATGAATTATCTTAGTGATAAAAAGAAGTTTGTGATGGTATTATAATACTAAAAAAAATCATTATCAATTCACACGAAAGCACTCTTAACACATTGTAACAGTCTCAAAGAAAAGATGTTATCCAGTAACAAAAACATTTTGGGATGTTAAATGTAAAATTCTTGTCTTTCAAATGTGTAACTGCACACCATCTATAAGAAGCCGTGTCTGTTTCCATCTTTTGAAAATCCATGTTCATTCAAAACAGAGATAAAGGTGTACTTCAAAATGTACACTTATAACAATTACAATAGCTGTAACGTAATTCACAAATAAACTTGACGCAGAAAGTTGCTCATTCTCTTGTCGTAAACAAATATTTTTACGATAACGCGATGCCATCTATCAGAAACCACAAAGGGGCGATTCTCACGAACAAAATCTGTCAAAAAAAATTACAAAATTAATTGTAGATAGAGTTCAGCAAAAACATAAAAACAACAACAGAGTATCAGATCATTCCTATGCTACATTTTGTAACCCTGTTACACCAACAGACAATATTACAGCAAGCACATTAACATATGATGACTTAACATACATACCACCTGATAGTGTCCCTTAAGTCATTGTAGACTAGTGACTGAACTTGAAACATTGGCTAACCAACTTAAAAGTTGCAGAGAATTTACTATACCATTACATTTGCATGATTCAAAGGGAGTACGGTGCTATGGGCTGACCCGGCATAGTGTACACCGAATTAAACTAGGCAAGGTCCACTTTGGGAGAGAAAAGAAAGGTGTTGGAATTTTTTTTATGTCAACACGAAAGCTGCAGGTTATTTTTTCATACAGTTTTTAACCATCCCAACCCCACATATGATTTTTATTTGCCTCGGGGAAAAATAGTAGTATCAAATGATTTTCTTAAATGTTCATCTCATAGCATAACACTTTATTGGTTGTTACATGAGAATGGACATGGGAAATGTGTCAAGGAGACAGCAACCCAACCAAAGAGCAGAAAACGGCAACTGATGTGTCTTCAACAATGAGAACATCCTGGGGTATGCTTCAGCTAGTTCCTTAACAAAAATATGTACTAGTTCAGTGATTAAGGACGTTGTACTCATGTTTACTCTGAAAGACCGAAATATATAAGACCACACCAATTTGATTCCTTGTTGACGGCCCAGCCCGCACCAATATTTTTCAAAACAGAGAATTTTTATATTCCTGCTGTCATTTTGTTTGCTGTTAATATTCAACCGAAGACGTTTTATGTCCAGTTTTTCCATCTTTAGCCTTTTTGCACTTATTTTCAGAGGTCAAAAAATCTCTTGGATGGCCGGTGACCCCCAATTTTAATTTCAATTTCATATAATAGAGACATGAAGCTTTAAAGTATGAAAACATAAGCAATTTCTGTCATTTTGTTTGCTGATAAAATTTAACCAAAGACGTTTTATGTCCATTTTTCCTGTATTTAGCCTTTTTGCACTTATTTTCAGAGTTCAAAAAATCTCTTGAATGGCCGGTGACCCCCAATTTTTATTCCAATTTCATAAAATAGAGACATCATGCTTTATGTATGAAAAAAATAGCAACTTCTGTCATTTTGTTTGCTGGTAAATTTCAATCAAAGACGTTTTATGCCCATTTTCCCTATATATCCTTATAACCTATTTGCCCTCATTTTGAGAGGTCAAAAAATCTCATAGCTGGCCGGTGACCTCCATATTTTGGGGAATTTTTCAATACCATACTAAAAAAAATCATTTTATAATAAGAACAAAATTCTGTTATTTTTATTCTATACGCCTGAAGTACCTTAAATACAACATTTGAGTGTTTTGTAGTAATTCATACTCATTTTCTCTTTCTCTTTATTATATTTTGTTTGCAATTATTTTCGGTGTTTGATCACATAATAATGTCACCAATGTAAAGGCTGGCAACGAAAATAGGAAATGAATCATGTTTTGTTATGGTGGCTTGCCTTACTCCCTAGGCAGTCGTATCATCGATAACAATTTTGTCTGCAGCGAATGCAAAATGGAGTTTGATGAAGCGGCTGGATTTGAGGAACACACAAATAGATGCATATCAAATACAAAATTTTCCCTTTAACACCCCATAAATAGTTTGATATGACATAAGCGGCTGGTTTTCGGCGCCAAGGACAGCTAAGTTGCAGGGGGAGTCATGAATTGTAAACAAATAAGCGACATAAGGTGAGGTTTTGACACAAACTGCAAAGCATTCATCTTATAGGAATGATCCAAGAAAGCACACAAGACTATCATTGAAAATGTCGAAGTCTACAACTCAATATTGTAACGATAAAAATGCATTTATTTTTATTTCGAAGTTCAAGGTCACCATTTGGGATTCCCCCTGTTGTATATTTGTAAACATTGCAGACAATAAATAGCTTTTTGATTAAAATGTGTCTTGTAAATTTCGGAATGAAAAGACTGTTTTAAAAGCATTATTACAGTAATTTGAAAACATTTTAAACATATATTACCTTCTGGTCCCTCAATTACAGTTTCCTGACCCCCGGGAACTCCACAGTGTCCCTCGTACAATTGATAATGTTCTCTCTCCTCTGCTTGGAAAGGCTGGGTGGGAGGAGGACCATCACCAGTTTGTGTTCTTTCCTTCTGCACTGTAGTGAATTTTTGCTTGGCCCCACGGGTCAGGTTTCTCCAACAGTTTCAAACCTCTGTCTCTGTCCTGAGAAACAACCCCAATGCATTAACTTTAGTTGTTATATCCTGCCTCATTTCTTGTTTCTTGGCATTAGTAACCTCTGGGGAATGCTTCGCCTGGAGTAATTCAAGATGGGTTGTAGCCAGCTCACTAATCAAATTGCTCTCAATTGCAGTGAAGTTGGGTTTTCTTTGTCTTGTAGTTTTTGAAGACACATTTGCAGCCATATTGATTAATACAGGTTTAATTTTACAAAGAATTTTCGGAATTTTATTTTTTTAATCACATCGTTAAATTTTAACACTGCGTTAACTAACATTGTCGTTAACATTTTTTAACAACAATATTTAACGCATTCATTATGTAGCGACTGCGTTAAGATTTAACGACTCGTTAGGCTTAATCATCGTTAAATTTAACGACACTTTTGAACAACTTGGCTCAGCAGTCATTTCGCCAACAGAAAGTAAACGAATTTGATGATGCTACCAGCAATTGCTAACACATCATTTTGCTAGACTGTATAAAATATCCTATATATTAAATTTTTAATATTATCAGCGTAATATTGAATAAACTGTTCACAATTTGTATTAATTTTACTTTGTTATAAATAAGCGCAATGTTTCCTCACATTGAATTGTTTCTCATTTTTCGTGTTGCGACCTTTATAGCCGAGTATAAGATACTGATCATACCAAATATATAAATACTAAACTACTACTTGCACCTTTCTAGAAAGAACTTTGGAATTTATTTCCAGGTCTAGGACATTATGAAATAAATATGTCAAGAGCGTAAATGAAACTTGTGTGGGATGTCATAATCATCGACTTTGCAAAAAGTATCAAGGCGTTGCTTGTCAGAGTGCTTCAGGTAAGGAATTGACTTTGGCAACAGTTAAAACCCAGTATCGCATTGCAAGCTATTGTAAAAACCAATGACATCTTATATTCTTGGACATGGTATATTTCATCATAATACCATTTCCATATAAAATTGTATTTTTTGATACATGATCGCTTTCGATTTTCAACATCACTTTTAACCTCCACAATCACATCAATGAAGCTGATGAGTACACCTATGCATATGACACCAGCGAGGAAATGTTTAAATAGAACACAAAACATTAAGTTGAAAAAAGCTGGACAACGACCGTGACAACTTTATTGGGAAATCTAAAGATAATCCAAAACAAAAATTTGACAAATATCATGGAAAATGATCTAGCATCATTTGATGTGAAAAAACAAACTAAAGCGCATATTATTGAAAAAGTTAACCAAAAACTAGAAAATGTTGATGATCCATTTTCTGAATGAGATATAGAAGAGAATTAGAAACAAAAACAAAACTATCATTCTGACTCTTTTGAAAGGAAATCCAAGACTTCGAAACATAATTAAATTAAGTGTATCTTGTCTGTTACATGTATGTCAATAGTATAAACCTGTGGATTCATTATTATTCGTTGCATACCTAATTTCGTGGGTACAAGAGAACCACGAATGTGAATTTTAATCGAGTCCCCGAGAGTATCACAAGCCCAGTAGCCAGTACTGGCATGAAAATACGGATTTTTCGTGTTAATAAAATTTGCTGTTACAAAATGTAAGAAATTATTATAAATTAAGGAATGTATCTCCCTCATGCAAAGCTCTGGTTCCTTTCACGGATTTGGCTATAACGTTTTGGACCTTTCGGATTATAGCTCTTCATCTTTTATATAAGCTTTGGATTTCAAATATTTTGGCCACGAGCATCACTGAAGAGACATGTATTGTCGAAATGCGCATCTGGTGCAAGAAAATTGGTACCGTTAATTTTATTTTGTATCATAATTTGATTTGCAGTATATAGCTTCAAGTTAGGATCTTAAAACGAATTGGGATTCTTTAAATTTCTCGAATGTTCGCATAGCAAGTAGGAGAGGTTGGGTGACATTTTCCTATGCGATTCATTCCAACGCGGTATTGTAGAGAGCTGAACATCAAAGTGTCTTGTTGTTTTTGTTCGGTCCAGAATAAGTGTTGACTTGTTTGTTAATCATGTGTTTCTAATTCATTTGTGTTATAGTTTTGTCAATTCAAGATGTTTAAGGGTCTTGAATTCCATATTTAAAGATATACAAACCAGCTGTTACTTTTTAACGTCTTTCTGCAGTTCTCCATTCCGTTGCAATACAGTCTGCTCTGCAAATATTTCCAAATAAGATTAATGCTTTTTTGTGTATTATTGTTCCTGCCGGTTGCGAGCCAAAAACTATATATTTTTCTGGATCTGCTAAATGTACTGGTAGTGACAGAATTTGTTTTATTATTTTACTGTTTTGCTTTGTTATTAAGTCCAACGTTTTGCCATTAGGCACCCACACTAAAAAGCATTACCGGAAAGACAAAAGTTTGTAGAAGGCTAACATAGATTAAAGGATCTCGTCCATTTTATCAGTGCAGTCCTTGATAGAAATACTATTAGTACAGTACTTTAATATTAATAATTAATAATATAGTTTAAGACAGCTGTTAGATCAGACTTTGATAGAAATACTATTAGTACAGTACTTTAATATTAATAATTAATAATATAGTTTAAGACAGCTGTTAGATCAGACTTTGGATGTCCGTCAACTATATAACGAGTGATTGAAGGTTGGAAATAAGCCCTAAACCAAACAAATACCTTGAACCTATCCTTATAGACTCGTCAATAGCTTTGACTGTCTCCCCATGACTTACTGCTATTGAAAAGCTTATGATACTTTAAAAATATTATCACCTGATTTGTTATATATACAAATATTTAACAATAAATAAACCAAAATTTAAGTAGTATCCTTGGCATATTTAAAGGGGTACCACAAGGTTCCATCATCGGACCCTTTCTATTTGATTTTTTTTATAAATGATTTGATCTTATTTGTGAAAAAAAAGTTCTTTATATAATTATGATGAAGACAATACTTTGTCAAAGTCTGGATCTTCCTTACAAACTGTACTTTCTGCTCCGAGGAAGACATACATATTTAATACAGTAGTTTTCTAAATAAAATGCAAACTAACCCAGAGAAATTTCAAGCTATCTCTATTGGCAATAAAACACACGATAAAATGATTGTGTGTGATGCAAATGGTATTTCTTTTACTTGTGAGGATTAGGTAAAACAACTTAAAGTTACCATTGATTTTGAATTAAACTTCAATTTTTACATCTCAATTCTTTATTTAAAAAGTCTTCAATGCAAATAAATGTTTTGAAAAGAAATGGAAATCATCTAAACAAACTGAGTGAACTTACAATTTATTACACATTTGTTATGTAAAACTTTACTTACTGTTCGTTGACTTTAAATTCTATTGTAGAATTTTTTTAAATTGTGATGTATATATTTTTTATAAAATTTGAATGAGTTAATTTGAGATGTTGACCCATATTCTGTTACACCGTTCCGTAATTTATATAGTTCGTTTGATTATATTCTTAATCTATTTATGTGTTCCAGTCTAGGAGGATTATTCATCTTTAACGTTAAAACATCGTACCGTCGCTACCTTTCCCTCTCTCATACGTATCCGTTACAGGAAAATTGCAAGGTCATTACGACCACCAGGAACATTTCGTTGAGACGTCATCTTGGACACAATTCGTAGCTAACAACAGAGTGAGTTAATTCTACAACATTGTATTTGAACCCTTCAAATTGCTCTCTACATATTTGAACCTTTTCTCCGTGAAATACTTGAAATTTAACCATTCTTGAAGTACAACATTTCCTTGCATTCAACGGACTGTGCTATCAATTACCTTTGACATTTCGTTATAATAACATTAATTGAACACATTGTAAAATTGTATTTCATTTGTTTTTCAGCTTTTTACCATTTGTTAGATTGACTCTTGATTAAAGTATCAGCACCTGATAGTCTTTTCTGCTTGAGCCCAATCGTCGGTTATACTTAGTGGTCAGGCCATTACAGTAAAAAGTCTACAACTTGCCTGTTGTGTCTCACAGATAACGCCACTCCACCCGCTACATAGCAACCTACCTGTTGATCCCTGCACGTACGCGTCATCCCTTGACGTACAGTAAATTGACGACAACCTGTCTTTACATATCCAGACAAGGAACGACAACGTATCAACGTACATACCTTCACACTGACAGTGGACTACATATCTTGCGTATACTCGACAGCAACCTAACAACGTTGAGTCAACATGGATCCCAGTCATGAGGAACAACAAGAAGAGGTACAGCCCCAAGAAGGAGATGTCCCTGAACTATTAGAAAATCCATCTAATACATCTCAGTCAGATGAAATTCCCGAGGCTAGGCGAGTTCGTGACCTCACGGAAAAAGGACAAGGAACTTTCACCGAAAAACGTGACAAGTTCTGTCAGGAACTAGAGGCTCGATGGACAGACATTGAATCCCAGTTATTGGAAGTAACAACGCCTCCTAACGAGCTCCAGCAACTCCTTACAGCTCAGGACAAACTAGTTAAAGCCTGTAATAACTATCGTAGGCTCACAGATGAGTACCTTGAATTTCTGAAAAGGACCAGAACACTGGAGAGTCAAAAAGAAATAGACGCGTGTAAACTCTCTTTAGATTTTCGTCTGTCCAAAGTGGAACTGGTCATGGAAAAACTACACGAGCATCGCCTTGCTCTAACAAAGTCCAAATCCACTAAAACAAAGACCTCAAAAGGTAAGACAACCTCACGCAGTGGTAGCTATGTCAAGCCTAGCACGGAGAAAGCGTGCCAAGTCTAAAATAGCCTTTGTAGAGAAACATGCCATTATCCTACAACAGGAAGCAATGTTAGAGGAACAAGCCCTGTTCAGACAAATTGAAATGGAACAGGAAGCCACACGTAAAAAGGCAGAAATGGAGCAAGAAGTCGCTCCACGTAAAGTTCAATTAGAACCAGAGGCAAGAAGCCGTACGGGTAAGCCGTGAAAAAGCCGAGCTGAAAGCCAGATTTAACCTTCTTGAAGCACAGAGAGAAGCTGCAGCCGCAGAAGCCGAGGCTCGTATCCTGGAATACGATGACAGCCAAGCGTTTAGCGAACTACCTGACGAAAAGGAAGACCCGCTCCAGCGCGTGCAAGATTTCGTCAATAAACTTCCTGTATCAACTGTTGTAAAGGAAGTAACAGAACCTCAAAGGAAAAAACAAATTCCTGTTAAGATCGAGCTGAGTCAGGACGCACCAGCGTTCGTGCCATCCGTGGCACCGAACTTGCTGTCACAGACATCTGCTGTCTTGCCTTCCAATAATAAGTCACCGGAAGTTACCTTTATCCCAGATCTGGGATTAGTAACCGGCATACAAAAACTAGGCCTTTCAGATGAGAGCCCTACTGAACATCAAAAACAGGGTGTAAAAGAAGCGATCCCTGTCTTACGCACAAAACAAGATGTTATAGAAGAGATCCCTGTTTCACACAAAAAACAAGACCTAATAGAAGAGATCCCTGTTGCACACCAGCAACAAATCAACCTAACATCAGAGATAACTAGATTCCTCTTACGCAAGGACTTGCTTTTCTCCCGATTAACAAGCTTTAACGATCGGGCAGAATCCTTTCATACTTGGAAAGCTAGCTTCAAAAACGTGACTGATGAGTTACAAGTCTCTGACTCAGAACAGATCGATTTACTGATCAAGTGGCTCGGTCCAGAGTCTGCTAAACACGCAATTAGCATAAGAGCGTCGAACGCCAATAATCCTACCATAGGTATACATAGATTATGGAAGAGGCTTGACGAGCGGTATGGTGCTCCAGAAATGTTGGAAGCCTCTCTCATGAGTAAACTCGTCAACTTCCCTACCTTGACGGACAAAGATAACGCACGTCTTTATGACTTGTCTGATATTCTTTCAGAAATCGAATATCACAAGGAAAATCCCAAGCTGGGATGTTTGCTTGCTTATTTCGACTCTTCGTCCGGAATAAATCCTATTGTAGAAAAACTGCCATACGGACTTCAAGAAAAGTGGATTACTAGGGCTTCAAGATACAAGTCTAAATATGAAGTTGCCTTTCCACCTTTCACAGAATTCTCTGCCTTCATCAGGGAAATTAGCATTCTTCTTCCGTTAACACCCATATACCACAACCACTGATAATAATCATACTAATAAATAACAACAAATAGTAAAGTGCAATACCACACGACAGAGCCGAGGGCTGGTTTAATAACAACCATTAAATGATATTTATTGTATACAAAGGAGTAAGTTCGGTAAGGGCCATATTTGGCCCCAACTATAAAGTTCATAGTTACAAGACAATAAATGTTTTAAGTTGCCTTAAAGACATGTTAGAAAGTTAAACAGAACTGTTTTTGTCAAAGGTTAATTCTAACACTTTGATTTTTACATCAAAATAAGGGATTTTGGTGAAATTTGACAAAATCAGCTAGATTTCAACCAAATGAAGGACCAGGAAACATAGAGCGCAGGCGTCGACAAGATTAAGATTCAAATAAGACATGTGAAATGTCTTCACAAACATTATTTTAAAAGATCTTTGTTGTCGACGCATGCGCTCTATGTTTCCTGTCCAATTATCTATGGAAATTTACCCATTTTCATTGATTTTTTCGTGAAAAATCAATATGAGTACAACTTGTGACGTCATAATGAAACGCAGAAACGTAAAATTTTCAACAAAATGGTACATATCCTAGCTAGTCAATGTATTAGCTGTAATTTATCCTGATATTGGTCGATAAATCTGAATTTGAAATTTACGCTAAAAAAGGGGGCCATTTTAGGACCTTATCGAACATACTCCTTTCGAATCAGTACGAAAAGTCATCATTTATATAGATATATATACAACTCGTCTAAACATCAACCAAATTAGATCTGTAAATTTGCTTCCGCAAATTCTTGTTCTTCCCTCGCCGGGATACGAACCTATGCTACTGAGATATCGTGACACCAAATCGCCTGCACTCTAGCCTTCCCGCTAGATATATATATATAATCATATATATATACGAGTCTAAATTGAAAACTACGTTCAAACCTATGACTGCGTTGGATAAAAACCGCAATTTTTATACGTGTGCATGTCAAACAAATTTCGTTGTAGAAGGGTCTAAAAACAGCACAAACAACATTTTCCAAAAGACCAAAAGAGTGAAAAAGTATATTTAAACAAAACGCATTTGACTAACAGGTCGAACAACTGATGTTCTTTAACCCTGCTGACTGCCATTGGCGATTGCCAAATAAAATTGATCAAAAGATGTAACAAAATGGATTCTCATATAAATTTAATACGTCACAGAAAGAAAAAAAATTTGTTAACTTGTGGACAGGATGTTGTGCCACAAACATTCGGTGTCAATATTTCTTTAGTACACCATATCCGGATTTCGACAATAAATGTCTCTTCAGTGATGTTAGGGATCGAAACGGTATTTGGAAGGCCATATAAAAAGTACCCTCATTTTTAGAGAAAGTACCCTCATTTTTAGATTAACTCTTGAATTTTAAGAGTCAATATATAGGATGAACGGATCATATAAACCGGAGGGAAAATATGATACATGCCCAAACAAAAAATATAAACAAGTCTAAATTGAAAACTACGTTCAAACCTATGACTGCGTTGGATAAAACCGCAATTTTTATACGTGTGCATGTCAAACAAATTTCGTTGTAGAAGGGTCTAAAAACAGCACAAACAACATTTTCCAAAAGACCAAAAGAGTGAAAAAGTATATTTAAACAAAACGCATTTGACTAACAGGTCGAAGTATATGTATTAGTATTTCAATACACACAAACATTTGTAAACAATCGATCTCTTAATGCATGATACAAACTAATATCAAATAGCATGGATGTAAAAATTAACGTGACCTATCGAGTAGACCCTGTCGTGCCGAATGATTTAACCGCCAAATCACACAAACCACTTAACCTAAACGCCACCTATATGGGCAGACAATTCAGAAGAAAATAATTTCATTCTAATTCATAAAATCAACCGACTGAAATTATATTTCTTCTTCCGTTAACACCCATATACCACAACCACTGATAATAATCATACTAATAAATAACAACAAATAGTAAAGTGCAATACCACACGACAGAGCCGAGGGCCGAAAACACAAAGAACGGGAAAATTTTAAAAAAAAAAAAACAAAAAAAAAAAAAAAGGTGATCTATATCATGTAATAAAGATCTGAAAATAATGCTAGAAATTATCCAAAGAATCCTTCACGATAATATCGTTTACCGTTTCGGAACACCATCTACCGTGTCTCTATAAACTTAAAACTTAAATTAGCACAAGCACTAGCACCTTCAGACCTAAAACTGTGAAACCCATAACACTTACTATCAAGAACATACGACAGAACACTTCAATAAAGGGCTCGCGCATCCTATAGTATGACACTGGCGTATTCTTTTACGTAAAACATCAACATCTAAACATTTGGAAAAAATCCAAACAAAAAGTAGAATAAAATAAATAAATAAGTAACCCCATCAAAATAGCTAGAAAAATCAGCCCAATGCAGAAATAAATCAAATGTTTCACTGACACTTATACGAATGACACTGAATCGCCTTCTCTCAATCTGTATACGCTTGTTTTGAAACGTTAAATGACAATAGACATATAATGATCTAAAATAACTTAAAATAATCACTTCGTCGAATAGATAGCAACTCAACTCGCAAAAGCACTGAAACACGTACAAATATCAAATACGCTGATTATACAAGTCACCAAAAGAAAACATAACAACCCACATTACATGCAGTAATTCTAGCGAAACAGGCTCCTTTATATTCGTAGGAGTAGGCAAGCTACGCATCACATCTTCTAGTAGGTTAATTACTAAAGACGAATTCGTCGGTAAACATGATGATCCAATAAGAGAACGTATCCACTGTAAAGAGTAAAACGGTTGTTCAACTGGACTAACAGTATTTCTCGAATGTGTCAATACAGCTAAATATAAAACAACGTAAAAAGCTTTTGCTGGTACAGTATAACCATTTTCAATTCTGTTTGATGCAGCCCAATTATTCCAGCGTAAAATACTCAGATAATATCCTTTATAGTCGAAACTGCTAAGATTCCTACATAAGTTCTGAGAGAAAATTCACTTTGCTAACTAGTGAAGCAGGTTAATTCTGCAATTCTTCCGGTGAGTGCCTGCAAAAATATATTTGTAATTAAAAAATAAAACATAACTAATAAAAGCAATCTAAAATTATAACTATCAGCTAAGTACTATGCATCTAATTATCCGCAAAATTCATATGAAATCTCAAATCATAAACTGAGATTCAAATCTAGTAAAGCTAGTAATCTATACCAAGAGATCAAGAGAGATCTATCATATACATGCAAGAGATCAAGAGAGATCTATCATATTCATGCTCACATCAAAGTGATCTATAATACTTGCTCACATCAAAGTGATCTATAATACATGCTCACATCAAAGTGATCTATAATACATGCTCACATCAAAGTGATATATGACTGGATGAAAAATCCATCATTAATGCTATTAAATATGCAAATGTTAAATCAACATTGCCAAATATGGTCTTTTTACTCTACCAGCTATATAAGCATGTCTGTAAGTAGAAAGATCCATAAAATTTGTCACTTCAGAAAAGAAACCATCACCATATAGAAAAACCATCACCATATAGAAAAAGCTTTAGCCAAAAAACCAGCAGAGAGCCAGTATAGAGTAAAAGTTTAATTTTCACTGTCGAAAATACATTAATTCTTGTGGGAACAAAGAAACAGGTGAAACGAACAACCCGTTAATCCCTCGTCAATCAACCGTGAAAGCGTCAATACCTGACGAATTCACATTCCAAAATCTGGAATAAAAAACTATCAATTTAAAAATTGTCACCTGAGGTAAACTAGTCAACCTCATGAGGTCCCCTAAGGGATTCAACTATCTGAAATACAAATTCAGAATTAGCCTGTAGCCAATCATCAACTATCTGAAATACAAATTCAGAATTAGCCTGTAGTCAATCATGTTAATCAACAATCCGACTAAGATAATCTGCTCTCTTATCCTCAGTACGTAGACTCACTACCATGTCAATATAAACATTGTGCAAAATATATGTGCTAAAATGTCTAAAATCAACTTTTACAATACTGATGTCGTGCTCCTTTTACTAACAACATTTTTAAATGTGGTTACTAGTAATCTTATATTGTTGCAAGCTAAAAAGTTTATCAACGACAAAAATACATTTTTCACTACTGTGAACTCCTTCCATTTGGAACTTGTAGAAACCTCACATTCTATAAACCACATATCGTGAACAATATTACATGGGTTTTCACTGTACGCTATAGTCTGCCAAGAACTTCAGATTTATAAGGTTTAATATTGGCTTCATGTGCATTTAAAACCTTAAATCTTTTTATTAATAAGACCAATACTGTCTACAGATAAATGTATATTACTGCTCCAGTATGAATGAACACTATTTATATCATAAGACAAATGTTTTGTCAATAAATATACAATATTGCCTATAACTTGAGAAATAGATATATTAAGCTGTCCTCGCTACCAAAGAAGCTATATCTCCCTAACAAATACTTTCCGTGTTAGCTAAACACAAATCAATGTATGAAATGATATTCATTATCTTGTGTATACAATTGTCAGGAATAGTAAAAACTCCTTTATCTTAGGCCCTGAAATTATAAGGTTTTAATAGTAGTCCACAGACGTCTCAGCCTTGGGTATAAAACCGCTACTTGTTGTATTACATAATTCCTCATCGTCATGTGTACCGAATGCATCGTCTGAGTACATAATAATCTGCTTATTTTCTTCTCTCCATTTTAATGAGATATTCTAGTAAAACTATAACAAGCAGAAACACCGTTAAAGTCCCATACAAATCATAGATATTTAGCATGAGGTGGAAACATATATAGACTAATGTATAACATACTTAAACGTATATGAATTGGTATAAATGTAATGTTTTGCAATACGCATATCTTCAAAGTTTACACTTGTCTTCCGCAAATACCTGTCATATTCTGTCTCAAATCTGATTTTTAACGTGTTGTTTAACTGAACAGAAACAGTTAACGGATTCACAACAAAGTGAATATTTGACATCTCTACAATTAAATCATAGCTAATAAATTAGTAATCGCTGATTTAACAAAAGAGGTATCTTAAAAATAATAAATTATTTGACAAACAATAATCGATATTGTATGAATAGAAAGGTAATATACAACCATCTCTTATAGTATTGTTGTGTAATATAGTATAATGGACGTGACATTACTATGTAGACAGTACGGTAGTTAGATATACCGCGTAGTCCGGTTCCCGGGATGATCCATTGATAACTACCTAACTCAGGATAAGATCACGAATGGTTACCAGGTAACGAGAGTTGGCGTATTGGCGGGAATAGCGAGCAAGTACTAAGACTAAAACCAGAGCGTATCGTAGTATATTTGGTGAGTTAGTACAATTAGGAGCATTGCATTGTATTGCATATATAAGTATTAAGTAGTAATACTCGGAAATCACATCACTGGCGCTTGGCGAGCAGGGTTTCCTGCGGAAAAAAAGGAGAATTTGAAGCGAGACACAGAAGTGAGTACGTCACGTGTAATTGCGGAGTTCGTATTGCTACATGTAGTATATTATGAAGTGTTTGAACACGGATATACAATAAGCATAAAAACTTGCGTTAATTACAGTGTTTACAAACTTTTATTGCATAATTGTTACACGTTTGTATTAAATCGGCAACGTTGCCCGAAAAGTGGCGAAATTGACCGGCGACGGTTAATATTGGGCAAATTAGCAATTTTCCGAAAAATAGCCGTTTTTTTGTGTGGTTAGCCACATAGCACATATACATTGAATTTTTTTTTTCTGGTTCAGCAACCAGTGATTTAATTAAACTGTATTGTGTTACTATAACATCATGACAACATTAGCTTTTCAGCAGCAATGTATAAGAATCAACAGCTGTTCATATGAAGATTTAAGATTGTTGCCTGGTGTGGGAAATGTCATAGCTGACAAGATTATGTCTATTAGAGAGACACTTGGTAACATTCAGCCTGATCATCTTATGGAAATACCAAGACTAAAAATAACTGAGGCGTTGATGGATTTGATAGATTTTTCACCGGTCACCTATCAACAGGAATACCATACGCAGCCAGAATTACAGGATTATGTTGACATTGGTGAGGTGAAAACAACTGCATTTCATTCAGGATATTCTAAACAAGATGCAGAAACTCATGACTTTTCAGATTCAGACACACCTTCTGATGAATATTTGCTTAAACCTGAGCGTGAGGAAGTCAAGCGTGATTTATCACGTCCCAGTTCAGCAATGAGCAAAATTTTAGATTATACCATGCAGCATGGAGACCATAGGTACTCATCAAAAATCTCAAGACCTGATGAAAAGAAGTCGTTACTTCAAACTGAGTGTGACGATCAAGAGAAAGTTCAAGAATTTGCAAGTGATCGACAATCTAAGACAGACAAAATTCATAGAACAGATGAATTAGAGTACACGAAACCAAGTATCAGATTAAATGTTGAGGAAAATATTGACAATCGTGATTATTCACGTCACCAAGCTACCCACCATCAGAAACCACAGTTGGGAAGGCAGCAAGGTCCCAATGAAAATATTGAAAACCGTGATTATTCACGTAACCATAATCCAATTCAGAAGACATCACAATTGGGATGGCAGCAAGGTCCCAATGAAAACATTGAAAAACGTGATGATTCACGAGACCATAATCAACAGCAGACATCACAAGTGGGATGGCAGCAAGGACCCAATGAACACAAACCTAGAACAGAAAGGCCTGTTCCAGTCCCACGACGCCATCAAAGGTTAGAATCACATACACCTTCAACTATAATCAGACGTAGAATACATTCACCTGAAATTCAACGTAGAATACCAGTACCTGAAATTCAATACAGAATGCAGTCACCAGAGATTTTCAGGGAACCAGAATATTCCTTGAGAACACCAAACCCAGCATATACTTCAACAATGAATAGAAATATGTATACACCTAGACCATTTGTAAGTTATCATGAGTCACCGCAATTAATGCCTCCAGCTAAACCGAAATCAAAGAACCTAGAAATACCAAAAGGACTGAAGTATGATGGTTCATCAAGTTGGAAAACTTTTTACACCAAGTTCCAGAGGTATGCTGATCGTTTATCGTGGACTACCACGGAACGAAAAGACCAATTGTGTTGGTGTTTACATGGCAAAGCAGGTGATTACTATGCAAATTTAATCGACAGGGACCAGGGAGTGGTTTATTTTGAGGTAATTCACAAACTTGAGAAAAGATTTAACTTTCAAGACTTGCCTGAGACGTTGCAAGTGCAGTTCATGAGTGCACGTCAAAATGCAAATGAGAAATTGGAAGATTGGGCAGATCGAGTTCTCTCGTTAGCCTGTAAAGCATTCAAAGATCTTCCCGACAATTACATGTACACACAAGCTATCTGGAAAATATGCCAGGGTTGCTCAGATAAAGAAGCTGGTCAACATGGAGCCACAGCCAGACCGACATCTGTTGAAGCAGCAATCGACCAGATAAAGTGGTTTCAACATAATCACACAGCTATATTTGGTAAACCAACCGGTAGACGTGACCCACAACCAAATCAGGATGAACCTAGTTATGATTATGATAGCGACTTAGCTGTTCATGCTATTGGTAAAACGGACACAAAGTCCGAATTGTCTAAACAAATGGAAACATTGCTAGAGAAGATGACTGCTATGGAAGCATTTCATAAACAGGAAATAGGAGACCTTAAACAGCAGGTTCACAAACAACAGCAGGCAAAACAGTTTCCTGCTCAAAATGAAGTCCAGCCAGCAGCTCAACCATATAGCCAGCAAACCAACAAGCAAGGTAATCGCCAACAATGGCGTAACAGAGATAATAGGCAAGACAATCAGCGTCAATCACCATTCCGAAGGCGCTGGGGACCTATACCACCTGAGAAATTAGCAAATATGGCTTGCTATTTTTGTCATCAGTTTGGACACATACAACGGGACTGTCCTGAATTACAGTCGCCGACAGGGAATAATTATACAGATCCTTTAAACCAGAAAGAGTCGGGTTAAAGGGCGGAACCCTGACTCAGTCCAAACCTAACCGCCTAACATTGAACACTATTTCAAACGATATAAACAAGACACCTGTTTCGGGGACTACCCCGTTAAAAACATGTGAAAATTCAACATCTACAGATACTTTGTCTAATTCACCATTGCACAAAACGCAGCCAGATAAAGATTTGCAGCAAGTAATTGATCTTCAGATGCCAGATCCTGTACATTTAGGAGGAACTATTTGCCAGTTAGGTTCAGCATCAATGCTTCGATTCACATTAAAAGTACAGGGACAGGCAGTAATTTCGGTAGTAGATACCGCAGCGGAAGTAACAATAATTTCTGACAAAGTTTTTGAATCTTTCATTAAGAAGCCACCCATCAAAAGAAAAACAACAATGCAAGCAGCAGGACGTGGTATGCAAATGGATGCATTTGTAGTGGGACCAGTCGAAATGAAAATTAGTGAAAGAACATATAGGACAGATATTTATGTTGCACCTATTGATAATGACATGCTATTAGGACTTGATTTTCTAGTAAGAGCAAAAGTGATTCTAGATTGCAGAAAATTGGTATTTTTCATTAATGGAGAAGCATTACCTATGATCCATGGAGATGTTGGACTGGTACCGCCTGTGAACAAAATAGCAAGAGTTGCTAAAATAACCGTTCCACATAGAACAGTCATACCTCCTAATTCAGTTGTACAATTAGAGTCATTTGATTTGTCGGCTGAGTTAACAGACTTTATAATTGAACCTAATAAAGAGATAGATTTGTTAATCCCACGTGGTTATTACAACGCTAGTGTTTTGCCATGTGTCAGTTTACTGAATGTTACAAACAACAAGATAGTTTTGCAAAAGGGAACTCTTTTAGGCGAAGCAATAGAAGCAGATGTAGTTGAAACGGGGCCAGCCCCGTCAGTAGCAACAACTGGAATAGTCAGAGATAACAATATACTACCGGAACAGTTACAGAACATATTGGATAAATCCAGTGAACTCACTAAAGACCAACAGTCCAAAGTTGCAAATTTACTTCATGAATTTGTTGATGTTTTTGCACTAGACGATTTTGACTTAGGAACATTTAGCCACATTCAACATGAGATTGATACAGGTGATGCGCGCCCTATCAAACAACGAATAAGACGAACACCCATGTGCTTTGCACACGAAGAAGAAAGCCATTTAAAGAAAATGTTAGATGCAGGTATAATAGAACCATCTATATCAGAATGGGCATCTGCGCCAGTACTTGTGCGCAAGCGTGACGGCGCCGTGCGCTGGTGTATAGATTACCGGAAATTAAATTCCGTGACGAAAAAAGATGTCTACCCACTTCCTCTGATAGACGAATGTTTGGACACTTTGGCGGAAAATGAATGGTTTTCAAAATTGGACGCAAATAGTGCGTATTACCAAGTAAAAGTGAAGGAATCAGACAAGAAAAGACCGCCTTCATCACTAAATACGGATTATTCCACTTTGTTCGAATGAGTTTTGGTCTTTGCAATGCCCCAGGGACATATTCAAGAGTAATGAATCTTGTTCTCCGAGGATTAACATGGAATGTTGTACTTGCCTTTCTAGACGATATTCTAGTTATGGGAAAGACATTTGAAGACCATTTACAGAATTTAACATCAGTTTTTGAACGTTTCAGAGAGTATGGACTGAAATTGAAACCCAGGAAATGTGATTTCTTTCAAAAAGAAATAGACTTTTTAGGCAGAACAATCAATAGAGATGGTATGTCCATTGGCAGTGAATATGTTGAAGTTGTGAAGAAATGGAAAGTACCTACGACAACCAGAGAGGTTGAACAATTTCTAGGCTTTGCCAATTATCACAGAACTTTTATTAAAAATTTCGCGGATCTGTCCTACCCTTTGTATCAATTGACCGGTAAGAAACCGTACAAATGGGGAAACTCAGAGCAAGAGGCTTTTGACACACTTGTAGAGGCATTGACAACAACTCCTTTATTGGCATTACCCAACAATAAAGACCCGTTTATTTTGGACACAGATGCTTCCAATTTCGCAATTGGAGCAGAGTTGATACAAGTTCAAGATGGTGTAGAGCGACCAGTTGCCTACGGAAGTTTTTCATTGACCCATGAGCAAAAGCGGTATTGCACGACAAGAAAAGAATTACTTGCAGTCGTGAAATTCACCAGACATTACAGACATTACCTTTTAGGGCGGGAGTTTATAGTCCGTACAGACCATATCAGTTTAACATGGTTATTGCACTTTAAAGAGCCACAAGGACAACTAGCTCGCTGGTTAGAGGAGCTAAGCCAGTATCACATGACAGTTAAACACAGGCCAGGTAAAAGACACCAAAATGCGGACGCATTATCACGTCTGCCAGATTTAGCCTGTCCACAGAATAGATTAGCAGCTGGAAAAATGCTTGAACAATATCTACCCTATGGAGCATGCGATTACTGTACTCGTGCACACCAGAGTTGGCTTGGATTTCAAGAAGACGTATAAAATGTTATTCCTTTAGCTTCACATCAGGACTTTAAAAGTTTTGAAACTATAGGACCACACGCAGTACTACCAAGTTCTTTGATTTCTGATGACAATTTACTGAAACAATACCCAACATATACATGTAATTACAGAGGACAATGCTAGACCATGAAGTTCAATACTACAAGATGAGGACCAGAACGTGACTCGTCACGTGAAAGAGAATTTAGGTGCATTTCAGGTCCAGTAACAAGTATTTGACAGTACAAATGAAGACACAGTACGCCAGAACCAAAACGTTTGTCACAGTTCAGTTGAAATAGTCACTACACCACTTGGTATGTCAGTTTACGCGACATATTTGGACCTCCCAAATGTAAATGCCATCACTGAGACAGGTATAGAAGCAAGTACTTATTCATCAGAACAATTACAGGATTATCAGTCAAAAGACCCAAACTTGGAGTTAATACTGGTATGGCTTAGGGACAAAATAGAACCATCAGAAGCGACAATATTTAGATGCAGTCCAATAGCTAAGAAATATTGGATAAACAAAGATATGTTCTATTTAGATGATAATGGAATATTGAGAAATTTGGACAAGAAAGACAGAACACCCAGACTTGTTGTACCAAGAGATCTTGTTGAACAAGTGATATCATTATGTCATGATATTCCAGCAGCAGGTCATCAAGGTATGAATAGGACCGCATTGAGAATAAAAGCAAAATATCAATGGTATGGTATGACACAGAAAATAAGAGACTTTGTCAAAACATGCAGTACATGCAATTTACACAAGAAGCCGAACAGAAAGGCGAAATGTCCGCTTACCCAGTTTCATGCAGGTGCACCAATGGAGCGAGTCCACTTAGATTTTCTAGGACCACTGCCAGAGACGAAATTTGGGAATGCCCATGTACTAGTTATGGTTGACCAGTTTTCCAAATGGATGGAATGTATTCCGTTGCCAGCACAAACCGCAGAACATACGGCAAGAGCTGCAGTGAACGAGTTTTTCTCTCGTTTTGGATACCCATTTCAGGTTTTTACAGACCAAGGACGCAATTTTGAAAGCAAGCTTTTCAAATCCATCTGTGAAATCTTGCAAATGCACAAAGCGAGAACTACTCCGTACAGACCATCATCAAACGGACAAGCAGAACGTTGCAACAGAACCTTAATGGACGCAGTCCGTTGCTTCGTGTCAAAACAACAAGACAATTGGGATGAACATTTGGCACAGTTGGCAGGACCTGTTAGATCATCTGTTAACAGAAGTACTGGTTTTACGCCGAACATGCTGATGCTTGGGAGAGAAGTTAACCAGCCTGTTGATTTATTGTACAGTGTACCTGGTGCTGAAACAGATGAGTCACAAGATGAGTATGTGAGAAGACTCCAAGATGCCATAACATCTGCCCATGAAATAGCGCGCAACACGCTGAAAACTACCCAGAATACCATGAAACGTGATTATGATGTACGTATTCTAGAAAGAGAATACAAAATAGGAGATTTAGTTTATGTTTTAGACACATGTTTTAGACACAGCTAAAATTAAAGGTAGAGCGAAGAAATTGGACCCACCGTGGAAAGGTCCAGGACTTGTATGTGCAAAATTATCTTCGTATGTATACAAGATAAAATTACAAAAAACTGTACTGACAATAAATCATGACCGTTTAAAGCCATGTAAAGACAGAGAAGTACCACCCTGGTTAAAACAGTGCCAGCACCGGTTACAGGACGGTGAGGATGTGACTAAGGCGACTAACCCAGACTTGTACTGTTTGTGCAGAAAACCAGATGATGGACTGTTTATGATACAGTGTGATTTTTGTCATGAGTGGTACCATGGAGCAGGTGTAGATTTGACACCAGAGCTTGCGGACACTATGGTAAAGTTTAGATGTCCACGGTGTCAGGACTCTGGCACCGCAAGGTAACTTTACGTATTAAGGCAATATACCAGTAGTTTGATGTATAGATGTTTTTAAGATTGTGTATTTTGGATTAATCATGAGTAAAAGGCCAAGTAAGGGTGATGAAAACAGTTGGCCTACACCTTCAGAGGCATATGAAGGTACACCATTGCCTTTCCCCCCGGGAGAACAGCGGGGAGAAGTTGAACGTGAAAGTCACGAACAAGAGGTAAAGAAGGAACCTGAAGATGTTCTGGATTTACATGATATTAATTATATCGATTGGACTGACATTCAAGTTCCACATACTCAGGAGCCTACTGACAAAGAAGAAGTGAGTCATTCACCTATGGTTCAAGTGGAGGTGGAATGTCATTTGCCCACGGTCAGAGTGGTGGAAAAACGTGATTCGTCACGTGGGATCCTACCCAAAGAGAAACCAGATCTGGTTATCTGCACTGGAGAGTTAGGTAACAGATCAGTTAAGGTGCCAGAAGATAAGGGGACTCCGGTCCCGGAGGTAAATACTCCAAAGCAAAAGCAGGATGCTCAGCAGCCAGAGGTGAAACACTTTGAAGGCAACAAGCACTCCACTTGTCCTATACCAACATGTGGAGAATCTACAAAGAAAATGAAGCACCACTGTTGGGTGTACCATTTGCCGTATATTTTCAAGGACTTGCCACTGGACAAATTTGAGAAGGAGCCCAGTTTCCAGAAATTAAGGGGAGAAGCCATCCAAATGTTAGCTTGGTGGATTGTTGGCCAACGGGCAACAGTGTATGACTTGGTAAGATACGTAAATTCAAACAACATTCTGCCAAGAAACTGTACGATGATGCAGAGGTGTCAGGACCAGATGCGCAATGTGACAGCCGTAATGAACTGGTATCCACCAGCGGAGGATATATATACCATGTATCCAGTTAATTCGCCAGCTGTATTGATGCAGTGGCGCATTTTGATAACGCTGCTAGCACAGTTGTCACCAGCACGAAGGGCAGAGTTCCGAAGAATAGGGTGTGATTTCGTCCTACCCCAATGGCACAACAGCAGCCTCCAGTGAAGAGGAAGGCTGAGACAGCCGTAAAGGTGCCAGTGGCAAAGTCATATAAAAGCAGTCGTCCAACTGAGGGACGTATAAATCTAGCCAGTCAATCGGGCAGGGCCCGTGAGAACAAACCACCAACTGTTTCAACGGTGGAGAAAACACTAACCAATTTACACCATCAACTTGCAGGCAAACCCCTTGATGCAAGGGAAATACTGAATAGAAAGAGACAATCCCGGGATTCTTCCCGTCCTGACGATACCAAAAGTCGAAAAACAGAAAGTCACTCTGTTCCACAGGTATCAAATCCAGTCGTGGATAAAAATAACAACGTTAACAGAATACAGAAGGTTACCCTTGTATCAGAGGCCTTTGACAGCCATTTCCATTTGGACAGGGCAAGTATTTTGCTAACCGGTTCCCTGGAGATGTCTGTTGAACAATACCTCCAGGAAAAATTAATTCCACAGCCAGATATTGCAGTAGAGGTGATTGGAGGAGTACTAGTATACTGCGATCCGGATACATATCCGCAAGTGTTACCAGACACCTCAAGATGGAAGATAGCCATAGGGCTGCATCCAAAAGCTGCACCCTATTTTAACAATGACCAGTTTACAGCAATGCAGGAGGCATTGAGTGACATGCGTGTATCTGCACTGGGGGAAATCGGGTTAGACAGGACCGTCAACCAAGTACACTGGATGTCCCAGGAAAAGATTTTTGACAAATTGTTAGGATTGGCTAGACCAAACAAACCAGTGATTCTACATTTGCGTGGCCAGGCCACGGAGACAATGTCAGACGCTGTGTATACTAGAGCGTTGGAAATTGTGCAGAACAATTGTGAGCCGGAGCAGAAAATTCATCTCCATTGTTTCCATGGGAGTGCGAGACAAGTGGATATTTGGCGTCGCGCTTTTCCGAACACTTATTTCAGCTTTTCTTTAAAGGTCAAAAATGTCCATGAAGATCAGATACTGGCAGCCAGGAATGTCCCAAACCATCGTATTTTGATTGAGACAGATTCACCATATTGTACTATCCCATCCAACATACGGATTAATAATCCGCGTAGGATTGGACAAGTAGCATTGATTTTAGCAGGTATCAGGAGCCAACCTGTGGCCGAGATATTTGCTCTCACAAGGGAAAATGGAAAAAGCCTATATGGCTTAATAGTGGACTGCTATGTACAATGTATGTATTGATGTAACAACCTGCAGGAGACAGGTTAAATCGGACATGTATATATAGGATGTATAAAGCAGATTATGTGGACTTGTGGATAAAGGAAATCAGTTGTAAATTTTGATTGAAAATTAGATCATCAGTGAAGATTGTTTACATATATCAAGGAATGATATGCTAGTTACAAAGTGAATCCGCAAAGCGATAACGGAGAAAATGTGAATTTTGAAAAAATATATATATATATATATATATAGGTGTGTTGTTGATATGTCGATTAACGTTGGAATATGCATTATTCATAATATTTGGAGATTAATAAAAAAACAATTATCCCCGTGGTGCAACCAGACGGGGTGGACTAAAGGATTATAGTGAAAATTCAAATAGGAAGTAAAATCACTCCTTTCAAAGTGGGGAGGAGTGTTGTGTAATATAGTATAATGGACGTGACATTACTATGTAGACAGTACGGTAGTTAGATATACCGCGTAGTCCGGTTCCCGGGATGATCCATTGATAACTACCTAACTCAGGATAAGATCACGGATGGTTACCAGGTAACGAGAGTTGGCGTATTGGCGGGAATAGCGAGCAAGTACTAAGACTAAAACCAGAGCGTATCGTAGTATATTTGGTGAGTTAGTACAATTAGGAGCATTGCATTGTATTGCATATATAAGTATTAAGTAGTAATACTCGGAAATCACATCAGTATCTTTAATAAATATAGGCGTATCAATATCCATTTAAAATTGAATGTTTCTGTATCCTTAATAATAATATCAGGCTGACCTACTTGATCTTCAATAAAATCATTGGTCAAATTATAACCGATACAATTATCTATTAATAATTATAGCTAAAATTTATAGATAATTTAAATACTCATCTTTCAAAATATCACTGAGGCCAAGTTTGGTGGTTGATTTACTTCTGTTCACATACGGACTGCTGGACATGTAGTGTGTTTAGGACACACAAGAGTAGTATATTCCCATTTTCTTTTCTCTTCACCTGGTACTCCATCAACTGATTAGCACACTGTAACTTATCCAAGTCCTCCAAATTTCTCTCTACCACCAATAATTGCCGACTCAGTACCTCTACTTTGTTGATTTAAAGCAGATTTGTTGATTTAAAACAGATCTCAATGAAATATCGGGTTCACCTTCATAATCCAAGACTAAATTCGAACGTACTAATCGACTAACACAGCTAGAAAAATTAACGTGACCTATCGAGTAGACCCTGTCGTGCCGAATGATTTAACCGACAAATCACACAAACCACTTAACCTAAACGCCACCTATATGGGCAGACAATTCAGAAGAAAATAATTTCATTCTAATTCATAAAATCAACCGACTGAAATTATATAAATTAAAAACGATCCTGGGTTCATCTTTGGCTCAAAAGTAACACCAACTACAAAAGAATCTACGCCAAGGTTCACATCTCAGACGTACTCTAAAGTCAACGTCCATAAGACAGCTGTTGAACAGCAAACTGAAGACAGCAGTCAACAACAAGATCTGTGTATCCTACACAAGACAATGCATACCTTGAATGAATGCCGAGCATTCCGAGCCAAACCGATCGAGGAACGCAAGGAACTGTTAAGACAAAACAATGTGTGCTACAAGTGTTGTGAGTCAACCACACACAGAAGTCGGAACTGCAACGCAAGTATCAGTTGTAACGAATGTGGAAGTTAACGACATACCACAGCACTTCACATCACTAGACCACAACAATCTGAAGGTTCCCAGTTTAGCTCACCCAGACCAGCCTACGGCGGGGAGCTGACACAAGTCTACGACGGGGAGCAGACAGAGTCCGCTGAAACAAAGTTAACCTCTGTGAGTTCGATCTGCACAGAGATCTACAAAGATCATAAGGGTGAGAAATCTTATGCCAAGATATTACCCGTGGACGTTTACCACAAGGACAAGACAGACAAAATTATCAGAATGTACGCCATTATTGACGACCAAAGCAACCGGTCTCTTGCCTCGCCTGAATTCTTCAGTCTGTTCAACGTTCGGGAAAAACCTGAAAACTACTCTCTTACAACATGCTCCGGCAGAGTAGCTACTTCCGGGAAAAGAGGAAAAGATTTCGTCATAAAATCTGTACATAGTGACGTACAATTTGATCTGCCTACATTAATAGAATGTAATAATATTCCCAATATCCGAGACGAAATTCCTACTCCTGAAGTTGCAATGCATCATCCTCATCTGAAAGAACTCGGAGGAAGCATTCCACCAATAGAGGAACGTTGTCAAATTCTACTCCTAATTGGAAGGGACCTTATAGAGGCACACCACGTCCTTGAACAACGCCTAGGACCATCCCGAACTCCATTTGCCCAAAAGTTGAGACTTGGTTGGGTCATAATTGGATATACATACATTGACAAGCAAACTGTTCCTATTGAAGTCAACACAAAGATAACCAACGTTGCAATCACGGAATCAAAACAACGTCTTGCCTCAAGACCGGAAATAGCCGTCAAGGACAATAATCCAATTGTTGTTCGGGCTAACGACCAATACGTTCATTCGAATGCCAAGCTTGCAAAGTCGTATTCCATACAATTCATTGAATGTACAGAGCCTAGTTCCAAGCCTGGTAAACGCACACATTCCTCTAAAGGGACAGCACTCGTGTCACTAAAATCAAAATTTGTGTGTTCTATAGAAAAATCTATAGATAAAAAATGTTTCATTCCGAAATCAACAGAACCTAAAGTTCATGGAGAGGAAATCAATAGCATTCACAAACCTATTCCGAAAGAAGGACCTATTGCCAATCTCAATCTGCTATTGCATGAACAACGTCTACTACGAGGAGGAAGCAGTATTGCCAAATCCGACTTGAATTTTAGTGAAAAGGAACCAGTAGTCTTATCTGGACATCGTCACAGAGAAACACCTTTTCTTGGACATTACTACGACAAAATCAAATATAGAGGACGCAACACTACATATAGAGCGACTAGATCTGCAGGATTGAACGTTATGACGAAACGCCTTATTTCGTCTGATACTCACAAAGATGTGTCATTTCGCCAAATCGGAAGACAACCAACGACTAAAACGTGTTATACTTACCGGAGGACCATCTTCGATCGTCATCGCCGTCTAACAACGGTGGAAAAAACAGCTCCCATTATCGATACAGCAGTAATGGAACATTCTACAGAACAAAACAATGCCGTCCGAGACACCCTTCTTCTAAAGGACAAGAAACTGTGCCTACCCAGTTCCCCGTGGAACGTACTTACTCAGGAACCTTTATAGTGAAAAGTCGCTGAGATCTGATATTTCTCACACGAAATAGTGGACATTTCACCTGTATATATTCAATTTATATTGGGATTAATTCATTTGTGTAAATCTTGTATTCATATTCGAAAAAATTATGGAATAGTGATATCAGATAGACATCAGACGGGGAGTTTTCTGTTACACCGTTCCGTAATTTATATAGTTCGTTTGATTATATTCTTAATCTATTTATGTGTTCCAGTCTAGGAGGATTATTCATCTTTAACGTTAAAACATCGTACCGTCGCTACCTTTCCCTCTCTCATACGTATCCGTTACAGGAAAATTGCAAGGTCATTACGACCACCAGGAACACTTCGTTGAGACGTCATCTTGGACACAATTCGTGGCTAACAACAGAGTGAGTTAATTCTACAACATTGTATTTGAACCCTTCAAATTGCTCTCTACATATTTGAACCTTTTCTCCGTGAAATACTTGAAATTTAACCATTCTTGAAGTACAACATTTCCTTGCATTCAACCACAGGCGCTTGGGTCTATGATACATTTTTTTTTTTTTTTTTTTTTTTATTAAAATTTTCAATTTTCTTTATTTATAATACATATCTATCACTTCTGTGCATGTCTCACCTAGTTTCGAGTGATTTAAACGACCCAGAGAAAATACCAAATTTTACTATCCATACTAAGAAACAAAAAGGCAACTAACTCGACGCCATTTTTCTGCTATCTATAAATAAATAGATTGACCTACCTGGATTCCCCAACGATTTCTCTGGGAAAACGTGCCTTCCTTGTCGTCAGATCGCACACATCATTGATATTTATCAAATTGGTATTGTTCGTAACATTTTTAGTCCATCTCCAGCATATAATAAAAAGATTTTAACTATTTTGGCTATTTTCAAATTTACGTGCCCGGAAGTTGATTGTTTTTCCCGAACTTTTGTCAAAGGGAAGTAATATTTTCCCGGACTTTTTCGGAACATCTCTCCAAGTAAGTAGGAAAATAATAAAGTGATACGATGATTTCCGAACTTTTACCAAAAAGGCGCAAATTTCCAATTGCCGGAAAAGAATCTTCATATTCAGTCTGAAATGATGGCAATTCAACCAAAGGAAGTTACTCATAAGAACATTGATTCATGATAATTTATGAATATACAGATTATCACACAAAATTTACTTATGAGAGGAATTAAAAAAAATTAAACCATTGACCATTTGATCTGATATTTTTATTTGTTTGGTGTAAAGGGGAGGGGGGGGAAGGACATTTACTATTATTTTCTTTCCATGTTATTGACTTTGTTTTAATTATTACAAAACATGGGTCATGTAAAAAAAAAGGGGGGACATTATTTCCAAATTTTGTAGTTCCCCTTTCTAACATAAAATCAAAATTGTGTGATTTTTGAAAATTAAAAGATTATGACCACTTACAATCAAGTTAGGGGCTTGATTTTATTCGTTGTTCATCATATCTGTTTGTTAACATATAGTATTAGTTCGGAAGTCATCGTATCACTTTATTATTTTCCTACGTACTTGGAGAGATGTTCCGAAAAAGTCCGGGAAAATATTACTTCCCTTTGACAAAAGTTCGGGAAAAACAATCAACTTCCGGGCACGTAAATTTGAAAATAGCCAAAATAGTTAAAATCTTTTTATTATATGCTGGAGATGGACTAAAAATGTTACGAACAATACCAATTTGATAAATATCAATGATGTGTGCGATCTGACGACAAGGAAGGCACGTTTTCCCAGAGAAATCGTTGGGGAATCCAGGTAGGTCAATCTATTTATTTATAGATAGCAGAAAAAATGGCGTCGAGTTAGTTGCCTTTTTGTTTCTTAGTATGGATAGTAAAATTTGGTATTTTCTCTGGGTCGTTTAAATCACTCGAAACTAGGTGAGACATGCACAGAAGTGATAGATATGTATTATAAATAAAGAAAATTGAAAATTTTAATAAAAAAAAAAAAAAAAAAAAATGTATCATAGACCCAAGCGCCTGTGCATTCAACGGACTGTGCTATCAATTACCTTTGACATTTCGTTATAATAACATTAATTGAACACATTGTAAAATTGTATTTCATTTGTTTTTCAGCTTTTTACCATTTGTAAGATTGACTCTTGATTAAAGTATCAGCACCTGATAGTCTTTTCTGCTTTAGCCCAATCGTCGGTTATACTTAGTGGTCAGGCCATTACAACCCACATCATAATGTAAACGTTGAGCATGAAAACTTCATCAAGAAGTTTATTGATACAGCAAATAAATATGCACCCTTTATAGTTTATAATATTAGCAAAACATATACCATACAGGAAAAATAGTTAAGGTTTATGACCCCTTCTGTAGCCACTTTTGTGATCACCTTAGCTGGATTTGGCAAAACTTTTAGGAATTTTGGTCCTCTGACCTCAATGCTCTTCAACTTCGTACTTTATTTGGCCTTTTTAACTTTTTTGGATTCGAGCGTCACTGACGAGTCTTTTGTAGACGAAACGCGCGTCTGGCGTATATACAAAATTTAGTCCTGGTATCTATGATGAGTTTATACACAATTTATTTGGCTAATGTCCAATGAAGATAGTCACATTTTTAATCAAGTGAGTAATTTAATTAATAATTTAAATGTTGTTCGAAAACAACTATCAGAAACTTAGTGAGTTTATATATTTTACTTTAAAAAGACAGAGGCATAATTTAGATATTTGTAATTCTTCTAATTACTTACTTAAAGATGTTTTCCGGTACAGGATCCTCACGGCTCCTCTTCACCAGACACATAGATTAGGTCATAATTATTGTTGTTACTGCTGCTTCCGGTTATAACTGCGCGGTAATCAGAATAATATAGTTCCTCGTTTTTCCAATGATTGTCGATCTGTTTTTAAAGGCATTAACAGACGGTGCCTTAAACTACTTTTTCTGGTAGTTTGTTCCAGGTTTTTGCTAATCTCACCGTAAAACTATTTTTCCTAAGATTAGTATTAAACCTTTGATGTATGAATTTACTAATCTTTGTTCTTGGAGAGTTAGGTAACAGATCAGTTAAGGTGCCAGAAGATAAGGGGATCACTGTATTTGTCAAAGTTGAAATATGATACATTTTAGATATTTAGATATTTGTAATTCTTCTTATTACTTACTTAAATAGTTATCAAAAGTTACTTAAAGATGGTTTCCGGTACAGGATCCTCACGGCTCCTCTACGTCCCCGAGGGTATCACCAACCCAGTAGTCAGCACTTCGGTGTTGACATGAATATCAATTATATGGTAATTTTTGTAAATTTTCTGTTAACAAAACTTTGAATTTTTCGAAAAACTAAGGATTTTCTTACCCCAGGAGTAGATTACCTTAGCCGTATTTGGCACAACTTTTTGGAATTTTGGGTCCTCAATGCTCCTCAACTTTGTATTTGTTTTGGCTTTTTAACTATTTTGATCTGAGCGTCACTGATGAGTCTTATGTAGACGAAACGCGCGTCTGGCGTATAAAATTATAATCCTGGTACTTTTGATAACTATTTACACCACTGGGTCGATGCCACTGCTGGTGGACGTTTCGTCCCCGAGGGTATCAGCAACCCAGTAGTCAGCACTTCGGTGTTGACATGAATATCAATTATATGGTAATTTTTATAAATTTTCTGTTTACAAAACTTTGAATTTTTCGAAAAACTAAGGATTTTCATACCCCAGGAGTAGATTACCTTAGCCGAATTTGGCACAACTTTTTGGAATTTTGGGTCCTCAATGCTCCTCAACTTTGTATTTGTTTTGGCTTTTTAACTATTTTGATCTGAGCGTCACTGATGAGTCTTATGTAGACGAAACGCGCGTCTGGCGTGTAAAATTGTAATCCTGGTACTTTTGATAACTAATTATAAATACACATTAGTGGGTGTTTCTTGTCTTTTCGTTGTAATCATTGATTTAATTGTATTCAAATAATTGTAATCATTTTGTAATCATTGTACCAAATTTAACTTGTGATTATTCTGCCTGTTATGGGCGTCTTTAATTGACAATAAAATATATTTGATTTGATTTGATTTATTCTTCTGTACGCTAGTGTTGGTAAGATCATAAAAGCACCAGCGGAAAAAACTAGCATATTTAAATTCAGTTTCCTATATGTTTTAGGATCACTGTGTTTGACAAAGTTGAAACATGTAATATTTTATAAATAAACATTTGTGTGTCTTTCTTCTCTCTTCGTTGCAATCATTGATTTAATTGTATTCAAATAATTGTAATCATTTGTACCAAATTTAACTTGTGATTATTTTGCCTGTAATGGGCGTCTTTAATTGACAATAAAATATATTTGATTGGATTTGTTTAAAAAAATAAAATGAGTCATAAAACATAAATGACACATTTATTTTACTGATAGAAACAAGTTAAAAGTCAGCTGTGAAAATCACATATAGCCGCAATGTTGACAATAACCAAACCAATCACTACGTTAAATGTCATTTACAGCATCACATTTAGCTTACTCGGTATATTTATGTAAATAATCTGGAAATCTCCTTAAAAAGGACTTTATTTTAGAACTGAGTACGCAAGTATGAAGTTCAGAATGGTAAGGTGGTTGAAAAACTAGTCTTATTCCATGTTGTTGTAAAATATTTTTTAGATAAGCTTCGGTAAATCGCCCATGATTTAAACCACAATTATCCATTACAACAACATCTTCAGAAGTAAGAAACGCATTACCGTGTACATCGGTTTCTTGCAATGAATCAATAATTTCTTGCAATGAATCAATAAAAAAAAGTTAAGCAAATGAAGTATGTTGGAGGGACCATCAATAATGTTAAAACAGTCAATTCCTAATGGTCTTTGCGTCAGATTAATGGTATAATTTGCATTTGATGCATACCGTTGAATTTCAAAGGCTCTCTCACTAGGTAAAGAATGTCCATATTTCCTATTACCAGTTGTCAGAACAACAGAAGCTTCATCAAAACAATGAATTGAAAACAGATTTATATTTTCTATATTGTGTAGAAACAAGTCAAATTTAGCTTGAACTTAATCCGTTAATCCCTCTTTAGCTTTAATGGTTAGTTTTTTTTCTTTTAAAGACAAGTTTTTTTGTAATAACTCTGCATATAGAAACTACACTAGGAACATTGTCAGGCTGACATACCCCATCATTGACTAATTTGTTTTGAATTTCTTTATGATAAAGTGATGACTGTCTATAAAGATAGTACTCAATTGCTGTAAGAATATTTTCATTGTCAAAATTAGCTGGTCTCCTGTATGGTTTATTTGTAACTGTTCCAGTGTGCAAATATCATTGAATTGTTTTATTAACAGTCCTTATATCCACCCTTTTTGACAAATTTCTTTAACAGATTTTCCTTCCCCAAAATTGTCTATAATCCTACACTAATTCTACTTGTAATAATTTTCCTCTTTTATAAAATCTCCCAGATTTCGATTTTTCCAATGTTTGAAATATAAGTGTTGACATATTTTAATCATTTCAAACGGCAATACTTTGTCTATTTAGGATATTTCAGAACAATTAAAAAGTTGTAATGTTACTATATGTGTTTTTTTCTTCATGAGATTTGGGAAAAAATATTAATTTAATATACGAGTTAAAAATTTGATAATCTTTTATAAAATGTTCGTAGAATCTGATTTAAGAAACCTGCACATGGCCCAAGACAAATGTGTGGGTATGCCATTCATACTTTCAAAATAGGTAAGTGTAGAACATGAATAGCATGCAGTTAGCCCCACATTTAGACATACTGTTACCTTGGTTACTATGTGACTTCTCTATTGTAAACTCATTTGTCACATGACTTTTTGTGTGTTTCATTCATACGTTTAAATTGATAATGGATGGAATTCGTGTTGAAGAGTTCTTGATACAAATAGGTCTAGAATTTCAATCGTTTTCCTTAGTATTTAGGCAAAAAGGATTTGATACTTTTGGGAGTTTGAGATGCATTCGTGTAAATGAAGATATAAAAATAATGTTTTAAGAGGCTAACATTTGTTTGCTGTTAGGCGAAAAAAGACAGTTACAAAATGTGTTAATGAATCTGAAAGATGTAAATGAGACGTGCGAGTTGTCAGCTAGTACAAAACAAAAGCCAGCAGAGAAGCCAAGTATGGGCAAAATTTCAGACGACAACAAAGTAGCAATTTGCTCACTTAAACGCCAGCTGGACAATTCAGAAGCTAACTTAGTACAATGACTAGTAGAAAAGGCAAAAGACCAAGCAAGAAGAGGTACAAATTGTCATGAAACAAAACTGCCCTGCATGTCGATTAGTAACTGTAGTCAGGTTGATTAGCATCTTAAATATGCATTCGAAAAATTATTACACCAGGGTTTTCGATATCACAAACTGGTCAAAACATTTACTAAATTTTATCACCGGTATAAGGAATTCGTAAATATAACTCAACATGCAGAGATCTTATACGTTCAGGTATTTCACATCCAATTTTTTATGGAAATATTCTTTATAAAGCACAAAAATGTCAGTATTCTCCTCAGAAACTAACAAAATCTTTAAATAGACTTATTAAAAGGGGATATAGTTACGATACTGTTGTCAGGTCATTAAAGATTGCATATTTTGGCTTTAACATTGATTCACTGATAGGGTCTTTGCATCGGAACTAAACACATTTATTTCTTAAAAAAACAGTTGTTGGCATGACAGGGGTTATGTTCTTCTCATATATTTTATGATAGTATGATACTAAACCCCTAACGGGAGGGATTGTACCTGATTTTCATATGATGAAGACATAATCTTTCAATCAGTTTAATTGAGGTCTGGAGCTGGTATGTCAGTTAACTGCTAGTAGTCTGTTGTTATTTATGTATTATTGTCATTTTATTTACTTTCTTCTGTTACATCTTTTGACATCGGACTCGGACTTCTCTTGAACTGAATTTTAATGCGCGTATTGTTATTCTTTTACTTTTCTACATTGGCTAGAGGTATAGGGGAGGATTGAGATCTCATAAACATGTTTAACCCCGCCGCAATTTTACGCCTGTCCCAAGTCAGGAGCTTCTGGCCTTTGTTAGTCTTGTATGATTTTAAATTTTAGTTTCTTGTGTATAATTCGGAGTTTAGTATGACGTCCATTATCACTGTACTATTATGCATATTTTTAGGGGCCAGCTGAAGGACACCTACGGGTGCGGGAATTCTCGCTACATTGAAGACCCATTGGTTGCCGTCGGCTGTTGTCTGCTCTATGGTCGGGTGGTTGTCGCTTTGATATATTCACCATTTCCTTTCTCAATTTTATTCGAAAAAAGAAGAAAACAAAGAGAGGTTGGACAACTCGAGCAGAAAATGAAAAAAATGACAGAGGAACAGAAAATGCCAGTCACGCTGATTAGAAAACATTATTTTATCAGCAATATGGGAGAGAATAAGAGCTTCGAATCCTACAAAATATATTGATGGTTAATTCCATTAGTAAGAAAAGAGAAAATCTACAGGTTAATCACGTCAAAAGAAACCTGAAAAATGATAATGATAACATTCCTACAAACATGAAGACCGTAGCTTTCCCCATGTGTCACTCTCAGCCTCAACCTCAGTGTCCGTATCCCTATCTATATCCAATGTTTCATCAAATGCTTTACTTTCCAAATGTTAAATCTGGGCAAATGTCTGCCACATTCAACCCGCAGATACAATGAATTCCTAACAGTAATTCGTTTTCTAACGCGAGTGTAAAACCAGAACCAAAATCAACACCAAAAATCCGATGGAAATTTTCGCACTCAAACATAGTCCGATAAACTGTGATGCTGATGATGATTATAGTGATTTTTGACAATTATATCCTGTACTAGTATTCAGTTTGAAATAAATCTTGATCACAAAATTAAATATACTAGTTGTTTGATTAAATTTGTTATATAAGAAACTTACATGTGTTCAGAATTATAGAGAAATAATTTATGAATTTTAGAATATTTCAAATTCTTTTGCGGGGTCTTTTATAGTTTGCTGTTCTGTATAAATTTTGCTCATTGTTTAAAACTGTACAGTGATCTATAGTTGCTAACTTCTATATTATTTGGTCTCTGGTTGAGTTGTCTCATTGACAATCAGACAACAACTTCTTATTATCGTATGCCTGTTTATCCCTCTATGGGATCATTGTCATAGAAAAATATTATAGGTGATTTAAAAGGGGTTATCTGAGTAGACAGTATCAAATGTAATTTAAATGTTTTGCAGTTATATGAAGAAATTTGTAATGAGGAACCTAACATGTAGTAGTTGACATGACTCAGGACACCAGTTAAGCTTTTGAAAGACTCAATTCCATCACTGAATTTTGATTTGGTTTATGTTAATCAATTTATATTATCCGTAGAGTGTTGTGGATTATTAACTTTTACAGCCAATTTCATTGAGTGCGTAACCACTGGGCTGGTGATACCCTAGATGAAATAAATCTCCACCAGCAGTTGCATCGAACCAGTGGTAGTAAATAAACTCATCAAAGATACCAGGACTAAATTTTGATTATAAGTGTAATTATCTGGTTGCCGGATTTACCTGGTTCTAATCCTGATGTCCAGGAATACCAGCGCATGCGCACTTTCTTAACGAAAACTACCAAATAATGAAACAGACAGCCTTGTAAGTGAAAAGTAAATCCGTTCTATTTAAGATAAAACTTAGATTGGAACAACCATCGTTGATAGCAAACTCGGACATAAAAGACATGTGCTGCTGGTGGATGGCAACTCAATTCACTCTGGTCCCTGTGAATTCTCCAGGGGTATTAATCCACTGGAGGGTACAACGCTTAACTATGTCCTGGATTGGAGAAAGAAGCCAGGAACTTCGGGATATGTATCCGGTGGACTCTATCTTGTCACAGGGGAGAATTGGGCCACAATTGAGCCAAAGTCAAGCTTCTGCTAGGTTCGAAAACGCAGTGTCAAGACCCCGGCCTATTACTGTGGACGCCCACTTCCACCTTGATAGGGCTTGGGCTATGACAAAACCTTCGTGGTAGGCCTAATCTTAGACAGTACATGGAGATGAGGCTGTCGAGAATCATGAATAATATAGACACTACTGTTCTACTTTAAAGGTTGGGCAAAGTAACGAAGGGGATAGGGACTTCTTTACCCTAGTTGCCTGGTAGCGTGAGCCCTGAATATATATAGTCCATAATAGTCCCATACCAGTTTAAAATGGAACGAAGTTCAAACTTTACTATATCTTTAAGATACATGTACATGTGGATTTAGGTGGTAAGAATATTTTAACAGCCATTATTTTGTACATCTAATAAACTTTGGTAATTATAGATAAATGTTTGTTTATGTGCCATTCTTTTATAACCTATTCTAACATGAATCAGGGTCCGTTCGCGCCCATTCAGGTTCGTAAAATGTGTAAGCGCTAATGAACTTCGGAGGCAAACATATGATGTGTGGGGTGCGAAAGTGAGTTGGGCGCGAAGGGACATGATACCTTCTAACATTGACTCAAGATACAGGATTTAATGCTTCATTGAAGAACACTTAATAGCCTTCTGCTGTTGTCTACACTTTGGTTGGGTTATTGTCTCATTAACATATTCCCATTTCCTTTCTCAATTTTACATATCGGGAGAATTTTATCAGGGAGTTGTTTACAAAGCAAAAACAAAAGCGGTCATATTATGGGGACGAAGTCCCCAATTACGGTAGAAAAATCAATAATAAAAAAAAATCGAGAAAATTTCCCGAATTTTACATTCTACTAATGAACTCAATAAAGGCAACAGTAGTATACCGCTGTTCAAAACTCATAAATCCATGGACAAAAAACAAAATCGGGGTATCAAACTAAAACCGAGGGAAACGCATTAAATATAAGAGAACAACGACATAACACCGAAACGTAACACACACAGAAACGGACCAAGCATTTGACAAAATTCAAAATTCAAAATCGTTAACTTTTTTTTTCAGATCTACTTACTATTCCGGTTTCCCCCGCATTTGCGCAGATGTTGTCTTGTTTGCATGAGACTTTTTATTATTTTTATATTTATCAGTCTAGTTAAATATAAGATTGGATCTCAATACAAATTCAATTTGAATAATAATTTTGATGAAAACGTTTCTTATGTATACATCGAATATGACGTCACAGCTCATTCCCTAACAACAGAACCAAAATCGGGAACGTTACGTAACGGTATTTCGGTTTCTTTTATCAACTTGATTGAATTAAAAAAAATAATACATACAGACTTCGTCCCCATTCACAGGTTATGCCTGCCTCATATTATGGGGACGAAATCCCCAATAACAGCAGAAAACTCAATAAAAGAAAATCAACAAAAAAAAAATCGGGAAAATTTTCCCGAAATTTTTATTGTACTAATGAACTCAAAATCGGGAAAAAAAAAATTTGATGTCATGTTTTGAATTCCCGCATCTGCGCAGAAATCTACAATATACTTCATTTTTTCGGTCTCGTTTGTATGGAACTTTGAATAAAATATATAGTTATCAGTCTGAGTATTAAATAGGAAGAAACACAATACCAATTTCATTTTTAATAATTCCTTGATATGAAAAAAGGTTACCTGATGATAGCGTTTCTTTGTTTACACTGCATATGACGTCATAACTAAATACCGTCACAACCAAAATCATTAACAACCGAACCAAACTCAGAAACGTTACTGTATTTCCGTTTCTTTTTTTTTTTTTAAATATTTATTACAAAAAAATATATCATACAGACGTCGTCCCCATTTACAGGTAACGCCTGCCTCATATTATTATTACAATTAATTATTTTTACACCCAATGCTAACTTGGTGTCAATCCACAATTTAATTTCAACTTGAAACCATAAAAATCAATAGGTGAAGTTACTTTCTTATTATATCGTTTTTCAATTTCAATTTAAAATCAGTACTCGATAGTTCTATTCATTAACCTAAGATTAAAATACTTATTATTTTATTTCACTTTTGAAGAGTACATGATTGCAACAGCGAATTTCATTGGATACAATCAATGTGACATCGCAGTCCTTCAGTACAGTCCAAACACTTATTTTACGCTTGCTAATAACTCTATTGTGGGGTATTTGCGAAAAATAGCCTTGAGAATGAATTTCCCTCGCCTTACGGCTCGAGAAATTTAACATTCTCTCGACTGGTATTTTTCACAAATAAACCTCCTTAACATGATTTATCTGTTCAGAGTCTGATGAACAGATTGATAGTTTAGTCTTAGATCCACGGTTTCTTTATTAGTTGTTATATAGTGGCTTTGAACTAGCTTTTTGTGTCAGGATTTATAAGTACCTTGCCACGTTCACTTGTATTTTTGTCCATTAGATGAGTTAAGCCTTTTCAACTGATTTTTATAGTTCGTTCTTATGTTGTACTATTATACCACTGTCCAAGGTTTGAGGGAGGGTTGAAATCCCGCTAACATGTTTAACCCCGCCACATTATTTATGTATGTGCCTGTCCCTAGTCGGGAGCCTGTAAATTCAGTGGTTGTCGTTTGTTTATGTGTTACATATTTGTTTTTCGTTCATTTTTTTACATAAATAAGGCCGTTAGTTTTCTCGTTTGAACTGTTTTACATGGTCTTATCGGGGCCTTTTATAGCTGACTATGCGGTATGGGCTTTGCTCATTGTTGAATGCCGTACGGTGACCTATAGTTGTTAATGCCTGTGTCATTTTGGTCTTTTGTGGATAATCATCTCCTTGCCATTTTACATTTCACGTGACATCCGATCCCAACCGAAAAATACTTTAAAATCAGTATAAAATGAACAGTAAAATGCTAAAATATGCAGAAATTACTACAATTTCCGATGTTTAACTGTTGTAGTTTAATAAACAATTGACTTTTATTGTCGTCCGTTTTTCAAGTGTTTTTTTTTTTTTACATCATTCGATTTCTTTTTGAAGGTAGAATTTTTTTAAAATACTGCATCACCTTGTTAATTAATTACCTATAGGTGCTTTAAATTATCCTACTCGGTTATCGAGTGACTAATCAGAAAAGCCATTTTACAACTCCGATATCACAAATAGTAACCAAAGGGGTCTTTCCGCTGAGACTATAATTGGACAAAATCATAATATAAAAATTATTTTGATACAGTAGTTCTCTTCATTTAAAACGTAGGCCAACCCTGAGAAATTTCAAGCCATTTCGTTTGGCAATTAACCACATGATACAAATATTGTGTTGATTTAAATGGTATTTTACATCATGTGAGGACGAAGTTAAACTACTTGGAGTGCAACTGATTTTGAATTAAACTTCAATTTACCTATCTCATGTACTTTTTAAAAGGCTTCATGGAAATTCATTGTTTTAAAAAGAAATGGGATCATCAAGAACAAACTGAGTAAACATTCAATTTATTACTCGTTTGTTATGTCAAACTTTACTGCTCTCTGAATTGAAATTTGTGGGGAACAAAATACCTGAAAAATAAAGGTAGAAAAAATACATGAACGAGCGCTTCGTATTATTGATAAAGTTCATCAGATTTCATACTTTCCATCATTAAAACTCGTAGAATGGGCTCAGCCAATTGCCTTGGTCACCTTTAAAATAATTGATTAAAAAAAATCATTTCTTGTTCAAGATCTGGTTGTTATAAAAAAAATAAAAATAACAATTCATTTAAATGCAGGTATGTGTACGCTGCTGACGTACCTCATGTCCGAAGAACTACCCAGAAAGCATCCTCTTCCGGTTGAACTAATTGCTTATACAAACTAATATTCACACTAGGAAGAGCAATCGGCCGTTCCTGACTGCAGGAACGACGATCCAAGGTATATATTTGTCGTAAGATATACTCGGGATCACACAATTGGCGCTGCGAGCAATCAGCGGGCAGTGTTGCGTCTTTAAGTGACATTTTTTTATGTTTTTGCCGTGCCTGTAGTGTACTGCAATAAATAGTAAGGCAGGAGGGGAAAGATGATTTGGTTTATTCCTGCGCGGGAATAAGTCATTTCAGGCACTCGTGGAGTATTTTGGGGGAATACTTCACGGTTGTTTAGGAGAAAGGATTGTGCAAGTAGACGTCAGGTTACCTTGCTGACCCTGAAGGACGGGTTACCAGTCGACAAGTTATTGTTTTGTTTACGTCTGTTAACCGCAGACCACAATAACACAACGACCAGTCGTTGTGTTATTGTTTTGTTTACTTCTGATAACTGCAGACCAGAAGGACGGGTTACCCGAAGCAGAAGTATTTGTTATTAAATAAAAAAAAACGTGTGGCATTATATGTGTTGTTTGTTGTTGTTTATTTTTTAAATAAATAAACTTTGTTATAAATAGTAGTTCAGTGATTTACAGTTACAAATGTCGGTTGTAAACCTAAACACTTGTAGCTTTCAAGAGTTACTCCAGTTCCCAGGTATAGGAATAAAAACTGGGGAGCAAATAATGCACATGAGGGAGAGCAACGGCTTTGTGACCGAGTCAGACTTGGCCACCATCTCCCACCTACGAGTAACAAGGAGCCTCTTATCCAGGTTGGACTTCAGCCCAAATGGAGGTGGCCAAAATATTGGGCCACCACCTCAGGCCCAAGGCAGTCATGGTGAGATGTTAAACCGGGGACACCTTGCCCCACAGGGCACACCATCCCAGGAACAAGGCCAATCTGCATTTAGGCAAGAAGCATGGCACCAGGGGCAAAATCTCGGGCCCTTGGAAGGGCCCAGCCAGATGGACTCTGCCTTCCTTGAATGGGGCTACAGGGAACAGTTACAGAAAAAAGAGGGGAGTCCCCATGATATTGGTGAATTGTGATAAATACGAAGGATATTTTGTAGCAACTAAGAATATGAATAATTATGTGCCTATGCTAATAGACACAGGCGCAAATATTACAATTCTTAGTAAGCAAATTTTTGATGATTGGAATCCTTCATGTAAACCTGAAATAGAGCCTGTAAAAATGAATATGTTAACTGCAACAGGTGAAAAGTCACCGTTTCATGGGAAAGTAAAGTTAAATATACAAATTGGTAGGTGTTCATACGAACATGAATTTTTATTAGCAGAAATAAAAGATAACGGTATATTAGGGATGGATTTTCTAAATAAGAACACATGTGATTTGATGTTAGGTTAAGGTTATATGATTTTATATAAAGAAAGAATACCATGTTTTTTCGAATTATGCAGATACACAGAATACGTGTTGTAGAATTAGTTAGAATGACAATGTGAATCCGAGATGATGGTTTCGGGGAAAACAATAGACGGAAAACCGATGAATTTGTCAGGAATTGTGGAACCTGATCAAAATTTTATAGAAAAGACTGGGATATTAATAGCAAAGGCAGCTGTTAATCTGAACAATGGTCTGATACCTATGAGGTTAATAAATTTTAGTGAAAAGCCTTACAAACTGTATGGAAATACCGTTATAGCAAACTTTAAAAAAAAAGTAAGGATTGTCAGCCATTGCCAAGAATAGACGATTTGTTGGCAGCTCTGAGTGGTTGTCGATGGCTGAGTACCTGTGATTTAAAAAGTGGTTACTGGCAAGTGAGTGTTGCAAAAGAAGATAAACATAAGACCGCATTCTCAATAGAGGGTGGAGGTTTCTGGCAGTTTAAAGTGATGCCGTTTGGATTATGCAATAGTGGGGCTACGTTCGAGAGATTAATGGAGAAAGTATTGGCAGGGTTGTCTTGGAAGATATGTTTACTATATTTAGACGACATTATTATCTTTAGCAAAACATTTGATGAACATATGGACCATATTGACCAAGTATTTAACAGAATGGGAGAAGCAAACTTAAAGTTGAGTCCAAAGAAGTGTCATCTTCTCAGAAAAGAAGTACTTTTTCTAGGACATACAGTTAGCGAAAATGGAATCGCGACAGACGAAGAAAAGATAAAGGCAGTAAAAGACTGGCCTATTCCTAAAAACGTGAAGCAGGTTAGAAGTTTTGTAGGACTCTGCTCGTATTATAGGAAATTTGTACCTAAGTTTGCGTCGATAGCTAAACCGCTACATAAATTGACGGAATTAAGTACGAAATTTATATGGGATGAAATATGTCAAATGTCCTTTTATACTTTAAAACAAGCTTTAATCAGTTCTCCAGTTTTAGCAGAGAAGAAGGACTTATTATTGTTTACGCTGACGCTAGTCAGTACTGAATGGGATATGTCCTGTCACAAATACAAGATGGGTTGAAAAAGTAATTTCCTAATTTAGTAAGACGTTTTCGAAACCGGAAAGACAATACTGTGTCACGAGAAAAGAGCTGTTTGCAATGGTAGGTTCAATTAAAATTTTTCACTATTATCTGTATGGTAGACATTTTTTTAGTACGCACTGACCATGGAGCTCTTAGATGGCTCATGAACTTTAAGAATCCGGAAGGTCAAATGGCACGATGGCTAGAGGTACTAGACACCTACGATTTTGAGATATAGCATAGAGCAGGAAGAATACACTCAAATGCTGATGCATTCAGCAGACGTCCGTGTCTGGCAACTATTTGTACGTATTGTTACAGAATAGAGAGTAAATCTAAGTCTGTAGATCTTACAAATACTGCTAAAGACCATGCAGTCAGAATTTTAAAGAAAGAATCTGTGACAAAAGTATCTTTAGAAAAAGTTACGTCCAATCAAGCTGAAACAGAATTACAAGATTTGTCCTTTGACAATGGAGTAATTCAGCAGAGCCGGGTAAAAGAAAAAGAACAGTCCTCGCCTAGCGAAGGGAAAGAAGTATTTCAGGTTGTCTCCCTTGAGAAACCAATATATCAAGAAAATGTCGACCCATTTAACAATGGGATAGCTACAGATGCATATCCAATAAAACGAGCGGTCCATAATAAAGATACAACAAGTAAATTAAAAATCAAACGTAACATGCACATTGACATTCCAGTGAATGTAATAACAAGAAACATGACTAAGAACAGGACAGAAGAATTGCCCGAAGAGCTCAAGGGTGAAATTACACCCGAAAAGCTGTTACAATCACAAAAAAGAGGATTCAGATATCAAGGTCATCAGTGAATTTAGAAATATCAACGTAAAACCAGGATGGCAAGACATTTCAAGACATGAGTAGTAGTAAAGTCATATTGTAATCAATGGGATTCTTTAAGAGTTCAGAAATGGTATTTTATGCAGAAAAAATGAAAATATTCCAGGAGACGAGGTAACATGGCAAATAGTAATGCCAAAAGCGCTTAAAAAGGTTGTTATGGAACAGCTTCATAACAATATCACAAGTGGTCATCTTGGAATAAAGAAAACACTAGCAAGAGTAACAAACAGATTTTATTGCTATGGGTTAAGATCCGACGTAGAGCACTGGTGTAAGACTTGCGACATTTGCGCAAGTAAAAAGACACCACAACGGAAGGCCAAAGCTCCTATGAAACAATATAATGTAGGCGCACCACTAGAGAGGGTGGCTACTGACATAATGGGACCCTTACCGCAAACCAAGAAGGCCAACAGATACATAATGGTCATAGGCGATAGCAATTAAGAAAATAGATGCGATAACAGTCACGCGTAAACTTTTTGACCACTTCATAAGTGGTGTAGGAGTACCATTACAAATACACTCAGACCAGGGCTCATGTTTTGAATCTGAAGTTTTTCAACAGATGTGTAAAATAATAGGTATTGAAAAGACTAGAACCACAGCTATGCATCCGTCGTCAAATGGTATGATAGAAAAGGTCAACAAAACAATACAAAATATGCTATCTGCATTTGTATCGTCACACCAGAAAGACTGGGACGAATATTTACAACCGCTTATGATGGCATATAGATCCGCAGAACATGCAACAACAGGGGTATCACCATGCAAGATAATGTTTCGCAGGGAGGTTACGATGCCCCTGGACTTATTGATAGGTAGACCTAAAGAAGAGAACAATGATAGCATAAATTACTCTACTTACGCAAATAGACTACAAGAAAAAGTAGAGAGCATACACAGCTTTGCTAGACGACGGATTTATAAATCAAGTAATTTGATGAAAAAATGTCATGACAGAAATGTCAATCACATTTCTTATGAGGTAGGTGATGCCGTGTGGTTGTACGAACCTAGACAAAAAGTAGGTTTTTGTCTGAAGTTATATAGACCATGGAATGGTCCGTTTAGTATAACAAAGAGATTGAATGATATAATATACAGGATTCAAAAAGGGCAAAAGAACAAGCCAAAAGTTATACACCATAATCGCTTAAAAAGGTATAACGGAAAGGAGAAGCCAACATGGTTTAAAATTACATAAACGCAATATTTATGTTATTCCTAGAATGCAAATAAAATGTCTTTGTGTTAACGCAAAACGCAGTTAGTTATCGTATTCATATTGTGGTTCACTATTTGTACATAGTTAGTATAGATATCACAGTAGCATGGGTTTGAATCCCGGCGAGAGAAGAACCAAAAATTTGCGAAAGCAAATTTACAGATCTAACATTGTTGGGTTGATGTTTAAACGAGTTGTATATATATATATATGTGTGTTAGATCTGTAAATTTGCTTTATATATCTATAATACTAAAATTACGAGGTCCAATTTGTCAGCCGTCATCACGTAAAAACGACGAATCAAAGAATTCAACTTTATATATAACTAATATAGTACAAAGGTGTAGATTAAAAATTACACCACTCCAGGCCCTTTTGTTTTCCACGTAATTAATATTGCCAATAATTAAGAAGTTCCGGGTCGAGTCCGATACCGATACCAATAGTATATTCACCTGTTACCTTTTACCTTATCTGTACGTTCCGCATCTGCCAGGCGCACCACCAAACGGTGTATTCAGGATTAATATGCCATATACACTTCAATTTGTTAGAGGGCATGACGTAAAACAGCGAATTAAAGAATTCAACTTTTTTATAACTAATATATTAGGACAATGCTGTTGATTAAAAAATACTCCATTCCAGGACCTTTTGTTTTCCAAATAATTAATATAACCAATAATTGATAAGTTCCAGTTCGACGGGTTCAAACAGAAAGCAGAGAAAGCAGAGAAAAAACTGTGTATCTTATAATCGGGTGTATTTTATTGTGTATGAAATATAGTTGTACTTTATTGAAATGTGATTACACATGTCACTATAATAAACATTTACTTACTTACTTACTTACTATAATCGGCATGACTTTATCAGATGACAATACTAATACTAAAATAAGGCTTGCGCATAGTTATATACTTTAATTCAGTCACGGACCCGTAATATCACGGGTGTGTTCTAGTATATATATATACAAGCCCAATATAAAAAAAAATTTTTTTTTTTTTTTACGTACAAGTATGGACACAGACGCAAATTGTCAGTGGGGTTAAAGGTCGTTACAAATGTATTGAAAGCTAGACTGGAAATGTGTATTAACAAATTGAGTTGATGTGTACATGTCTTCATTCAAATGCATTGACTGATAAAAAAAAGGGGGGGCTTCAACTTCCACCCTCTCTGTGAATTAGTTGTTTGAGTAGATATAGGAAGATGTGGTGTGAGTGCCAATGAGACAACTCTCCATCCAAATAACAATTTAAAAATTAAACCATTATAGGTTAAAGTACAGTGTTTGAATATGGAGTTTGTTAATAAATAGCTGCACTGTAAGCGCATGATATGTCTTGATTCCTTTTAAGCTTGCTTAAAGGTTGAACTATTTTGTTTTGTACAATTATTAGTCTATTTGTTTTCTCATTTCATTTGTTTTAGATTTGTTATTTTAAGGTCTTTTATAGCTGACTGTGCTGTATGAGCTTTTGTCATTGTTGAAGGCTATTTGGGGACCTGTAGTTGTTAATCTTGTTTTAAATTTTGGAATGTAGCTGAAGTCAACAGACATAGACAATTCACCCAAGTTTTATAAAATGATGTGGAAGTGTTTATGTGAATAATTGAGATGGGAAATGAGGAAAGTGTCAAAGTGACAACAACCCAACCATAGAGTAGACAACAGCTGAAGGCCTCCAATGGGTTTTCAATGTAGCCAGAAACTCCTGCACTTATAGGTGTCCAAAAACTATAAAATCCCTTCTTTTTTTTAGCATATATATAAAAATTCATAACACAGAAATGTATAATCTGAAATTTATTACAATCAAAAGGGACCTTAGGTCAATAGTGTAAACAATTCACCAAAGTTTAATTAAAGGTGGTGGATGCATTTTTGTGTTTTTGTTCAAAATTGGAAAATTCTCTCTTTTTTAAGGATAAAATCTCTCTTCATAACATGGAAATGAAAATTCTAAAATTTATAAAATCGATGTGGAGCTTATGTCAATAGATATAAACATTTCAACAAATTTTCTTGAAAGTAGGGGGAAGTGTTTTCTAGTTATTGTCTGAAGTGTGGATGATGGACTGATAGACAACAGTATACTATATTATGTTGTGTGTGAGACATTGGTATAATAAAATGGTTTGGAATGAATAATGATTAGAAACTGTTTAATGCAGTTATTGAGGGAACGACAGTGAAGAAATTCCTGAGATCAATGCGTTTGAATCCTTAGAATTCAATTTTTGTTGAAATGAAACAAAGTTCAATTTTTGATCTTAATGTAGACCAATTTTAAAAAGGGACAATCCTGTGCAATTGAATATTTCTTGCTATTGTGCAATTAAAAATTTCTTGCTATTGCACAATACTGTGCAATTGGAGATTTCTTGCTATTGTGCAATACTGTGCAATTGAACATTTCTTGCTATTGAACAATACTGTGCAATTGAAGATTTCTTGCTATTGCAGAATACTGCGCAATTGAAAATTTCTTGCTATTGCACAATACTTAGTATAATAATTTTTGACCCCGTTTTGGACCAACTTGAAAACTGGACCCATAATCAAAAATCTAAGTACATGTTAAGACTCACCATATCAAAGAACCCCAAGAATTCAATTTTTATTAAAATCAAGCTTATTTTAATTTTGGACCCTTTGGACTTTTATGTAGACCAATTAGAAAACAGGACCTAAAATTAAGAATATGGACATGGTTAGATTTGGCATATCAAAGAAGCACAATACCGTAATTCATTTTTTTTATGAAATCAAACAAAGTTTAATTTTGGCCCCTTATTCTTTGGGACCAAAACTCCAAAATTAATCCAAACCTACCTGTTGTGGACATAAGCCTTTATAGATTTCTATTAACTTATACTAAAGTTATTGTTCAAAAACCCAAGAATAATGCTTTTTTGGGGCCTGTTTTTGGCCCCTAAATCCTACACTGTTGGAACTAAAATTACCACAATCTATCCCAACCCTCCTTATGTGGCCATAGACCTTATGTTAAAATATCATAGATTTCTGTTTACCAATACTTAAGTTATAGAGCAAAAACCAAGAACAATGCTAATTTGGCCCCTTATTCCTAAACTGTTGAGACCAAAATACCCCAAATCAATCCCACCCTTCCTTTCACGGTCATAAATCTTGTGTCTAAATTTCATATATTTCCATTTTACTTTTACTGAAGTTAGAGTGCGAAAACCGAATGTCTTTGGATGAAGACGATGATGCCAACGTGATACCAATGTACAACCAAAAAGTTTTCAATTTTTGCGGTTGTATAAAAATTATGTCAAATCAGATTTTTAATGGAGTTTGCAACAGTAATTATTCAACTACTCATTTTAATACATCATAAAGTATTAAAGTGCAAATGTCATACAGTCATGGTGATGATGCCTCCGCTAGCATATAACGTTATAAAGGTACATAAATCAAGAACTGTAAAAGTGAAGCTGCTAAAAATTGAACTTAAACCAAGTTTAGAGATACCGGTAATAAGCATTGTATACACATTTCACTAAATTTAGTTGAGACAAACTTGAGAAATTTTTCCATTTTTGAAAGGGGATAACCCTAGAATGATAATCAAAGTGCTTGTAATCACTGAATGGCTATTAAAGACTGCTTAAATTTATCAGTTGGTAGTAAAGTGAATTTTGCATTGTATATTGTATATATATAGCATTATTTTAAGTCGATTCAACTACTATTCTGGACAGAGAAAGATAACTCCAATTTTCAAAGAAGATTTCATAAAGCAATGGTTTTAGGTAATATTAATTCAACAACCATTCTGGACAAAGAAAGATAACTCCAATTTATTGTCTTGAATCTACAACCAGATGCTCCGCAGGGCGTAGCTTTATACGACCGCAGAGGTTGAACCCTGAACGGTTGGGGCAAGTATGGACACAACATTCAAGCTGGATTCCGCTCTAAATTTGGATTGTGATTAAATAGTTGACACAGCATAGGTTTCTGACACAGAATGAATGTATTCAAATGAACTTAAAATTTTTGTTTTCTCTTAGAGCAATTCACTATGCTGTTGAATATTAATCCTCTCAAAAAAATGTTTGAAGAAATTTTCTTTTTATTTATGAAATTTCAAATGAGAAAAATTGAACCCAATTTTTTAATCACATCCCCCTTTCCCTTATTCCAAAACTAATTTCAATTAAAATATTCTAATGGAGTTTGCAACAATTACTACTCATTTAAATACATCATAAAATATTAAGATGTAAAAAACTGCTTGTTATCACTGAATGGTAAAGATTATTTAAATTTATCAGTTGGTAGTAAAAAGTGAATATACATTGTATATTGTATATAACAAAGATTTAAGTTGATTCTGGACAAAGAAAGATAACTCCAATTAAAAAAAATTCTTGCAGATATTTCTTGCTTACTATACTGGACAAAGAAAGATAACTCTTAATTAAAAAAAAATTGGCTATTTCACAATATTGTGAAATTAGATATGTCTTGCCATTGCACAATACTGTGCAATTGAAAAGACTTGCTATTGCACAATACTTAATATAATAATTTTAGATCCTGATTTGGACCAACTTGAAAACTGGGCCCATAATCAAAAATCTAAGTACATGTTTAGATTCAGCATATCAAAGAGGCCCAAGAATTTAATTTTTGTTTAAAAAACTTAGTTTAATTTTGGACCCTTTGCACTTTAATTTAGACCAATTTTAAAACTGGACCAAAAATTAAGAATCTACATACACAGTTAGATTTGGCATATCAAAGAACCCCAATTATTCAATTTTTGATGAAATCAAACAATGTTTAATTTTGGACCTCGATTTGGGCCAACTTGAAAACTGGGCCAATAATAAAAAATCTAAGTACATGTTTATATTCAGCATATCAAAGAACCCCAGGGTTTCAATTTTTGTTAAAATCAAACTAAGTTTAATTTTGGACCCTTTGGACCTTAATGTAGACCAATTTGAAAACGGGACCAAAAATTAAGAATCTACTTACACAGTTAGATTCGGCATATTAAAGAACCCCAATTATTCAATTTTGATGAAATCAAACAAAGTTTAATTTTGGACCCTTTGGGCCCCTTTTTCTTTAACTGTTAGGACCAAAACTCCCAAAATCAATACCAACCTTCCTTTTATAGTCATAAACCTTGTGTTTAAATTTCATAGATTTCTATTTACTTATACTAACACTATGGTGCGAAAACCAAGGAAAATGCTTATTTGGGTCCCTTTTTGGCCCCTAATTCCTAAACTGTTGGGATCAAAACTCCCAAAATCAATACCAACCTTCCTTTTGTGGTCATAAACCTTGTGTCAAAATTTCATAGATTTCTATTAACTTAAACTAAAGTTATAGTGCGAAAACCAAGAAAATGCTTATTTGGGCCCTTTTTGGCCCCTAATTCCTAAAATGTTGGGACCAAAACTCCCAAAATCAATACCAGCCTTCCTTTTATGGTCATAAACCTTGTGTTAAAATTTCATAGATTTCTATTCACTTTTACTAAAGTTAGAGTGCGAAAACTAAAAGTATTCGGACGACGACGACGACGACGACGACGCCAACGTGATAGCAATATACGACGAAAATTTTTTCAAAATTTGCGGTCGTATAAAAATGTTTGTTTTTGGTCCTCAATTCCTCAACTGTTTGCCCCATAACCCACAAAATAGACCCCAGACTTCTACTTATGGTATTGAATATTATGGTACAGTTTCAGAACAATTGAAATACTTATACAAAACTTTTTGTACTGACACAAGATTAATGCTTGTTTTGGGCACCTTTGGAACCCTTATTCATAAACCTTAGGGACTATATATATATAACCGCCCCAAAACAATCCCAAGCTTCCTTTTATAATTATAAATGTCATGTTATAATTAAATGGCTTCCTTTTTACTTATACTGAAATTATTATCTGGAAACCATCCGTCTTGGGAAGACGACGACAGGATACCTACATGTATTTCAACTGCAAAAATCTCTGTGGTTGTATAAAAATTTCAAATATGTACAATGAAATATAGTTTCAAAATTGATAAGCCTAGATAGGCCTTATAATTTCTTCCCCACATAGTTGAAGGACCATTTACACTCAGGACCGAGTCATAAGTAGGCAGTACAGTCTACAGATGTATTAAAACAACCTAGCATCATATTGCTAGTAGTGGGAGTAGCATTCTCGGGTAAATTTGTTCTTTTTTTTTATAATATGTTTGGTTCAAATCAAAATAGAATGCTTTTATCTCCCTAATACTTACATTGTAAATAGAGGTGGTACTACTTTGACAAATCCTTGTACATGAGAGTTTTCTGTCAAATCTTTATTTCACAAAGAATGAATTGCATAACAATGAACTGAGCTCAAAGCAAAGTACTTTAATAATACACTTAGACAAAGAGCTAAATCCAGTGATATACTTTGTACTTCAGGTCCTTCAATAACATCCATTGACCAAAACCATATCTCTACGACATTCCATACTACATGGTTGGATTCGGAAGTCCTGAAAAAGACATGATTTTTTTAACATATTTTAAGTATATATATACACAGGTTAAAACTTTCCTGTTGTATAATCATTCCGTATCTAGCAACTATCAATTTGCTTAATGCACATATTGATATATGTTGAGTGTACCTCTGTTGGAAATAGGAATACACAAACCTCCACCTAGTTTTAGTCAATGGACAAAACATTCAAAACTATAAAATATTATAAATCTAAGACTTGTCAGTGTCTATTTACCATTGCCACTGAATCAGTGATATATGTATTGTACACATAACTATATACATGCAAGACTAAAATTATAAAGTACATACATGTACATGTTTGTATATAAGACTAAAACTGACATTCAGTCTTTACAACATCTTCATTCCCAAAGTCATTTTCAAATCTAACTTCATGGTAAAATAAGATTCCATATCTACAACCAATTAAAGGAAAAATCCCTCTGATAGACTAGCATTTAAATCCGATTTCTAAAATGGAAGCTAGGTCACCTTGGAACTTAGAACTAAAAAAAATCAAACAATATATCTGATATATTTCAAATGCATGTACATGAAATAATATAAATCTCTAAAATTCACCATATTGTTCCCTTTTTCATCTTCTGTTAGATACTGTATATCCAGTGGCGGATCCAGAAATTTTCCTTAGTGGGGGCCCACTGACTGACCTAAGAGGGGGCTCGCTCAAGTCATGATTCAGTGATTCCCTATATAAGCAACCAAATTTTTTCTCAAAAAGCAGCCTCCACCCCATAAATCCGCCTCTGATATCAATCTCTAGATGTCTTTCAATTACATTCAGTTTAGTGTGGGTTGATCTTTGATTGTTGTACATGTTACAACCAGATTCCCGGCAGGGGGAAACTTTGTAAGACCGCAGAGGTTCAAGCTTAGATTTTGAAATAAGGGGGAAAATGTAACCTTTTCAATTTATAAAACAGGTTCAACATCATTTCTATACACACCTTCATTAAATATTCTACTTCAGTTAGTGGAGGAGATCAAATTAAAAAGTTGCAATGGTTAAATACTCCAATCACAGTCTTTCCTGCTAAAATCTGATGTGTAGAATGTGATAAACGGTTTTTGGGTCTTTGTCCTTGATATTGAGGTTATTTTGACACAGCAAATATAAAGAAAATGTAAACTATGATCTGGAAATTGACTTCGTTTTCCCAAAATAAGCCCACTTAAACTGAACTTTAAATGCAAAAGACCTCTAAATGGCTAACAGATATTGCTATATAAAAGAATAGTCCATGATTATACATGTACATGATATTAAAAAATTCATGAAATTTACACTGATTCTGTCAGTTGAATGGACTAGAATGAGATAAGTTATATACATGATAGACATAAAGGTTTTTTCCAACAGTTGTGGTGTAAATTAAATCAGTTGTATTTTATGGTTGATATATTTATGTATATACATGTATGTAAATCATTGGCTCTTCAACCAATGATATTTTACTATATCGATTATTTGTTTATTTTTCTAATGTTGGTATTTTTCAGCATACTAAAAATGTTTTAACACAACACGAGCACAAGCTTGATAGGGTGTCCTCACACAGGGTTTCCGCTGGCGGTCGCCATTTTCCGAATTTGCGAAAAAATAATACTTGTGGCGATAAAAAATCGTCATTTGCTAAAGAATTTGGCGAAATGAAATATATAGAAAGATTTATTTTCCTCCTTCTTGTTAATTTACTTTTTTCGAGTTTCTCGGACTTTAACTTATCAGACAATACTCGGAATTCACCTTGACCTCATTAGGATTTTGTCAGAAAATCAATTATCAGCTGATTGCAATTTACAGCTATCGACAACAAAGGACTAATTAATAAAGGTGTTGATTGAATTGTTTGACAAAATGATATGGTTGAATGGCTTCCACTAAATGTCACATACAGGAGTTATTTACCACTTTTCGACTCACGTGTTTGAAGAACTCTTTTGACGTCTCCTCTCCATGTAAAGATAGTTTATAGAAAAGAAAGCTGTTGTTGTGACAATAAATGTTAAAGGGCAAGAAAAATCTCCAATTTAAACCTTGAATTATCCTTTGACTTTGATGTAAGTAATTGATCAGGGAGACTACTTTAAAGTCATTTGAGTGACACCCGTGTTTCAAGCATAGTTTTACGTCTCAACTTTTTCATTTAAGATGGTCAAGAAAAGATGGTCAAGACGGTGGTTATGAAGAAGGGGGAGGGGGGGGGGAATGCCTTCTGGCGTCACAATTTCAAATGACATAGGATAACATATGATCTGTCCATATACATGTATGAGGGTAGAAATGGGGGTATCTTATTGAAGTATTCTTGCCAAATGAAGATTAAACAGTAATTCTTAGACATGACCATAAAAGAGGGGGGATAGGACCTTTATCGGGATTCCAGGATCGGGTGTTTTAAAGCTCTGGATTATCCCCCCTCATAAAATGTACACTTTTTTCAAGACGATTAAAAAATCAGCTGAATTTGACAAATCACACTATTTGTTTTCCAAAAATAACCGTAATTGGATGGGGGTTCTGTGTATTCACATTATTTGAACAACTCTCCTTGGGCCGAGAAAAAAGAGATCCATGTTTCAGGTAACCTGACCGACCCTGTTTTTTAGCCCCGACCCTAACTTTTTTATTGGATCTTTATTCTCTCTTGCTTCCTCTTGCATAGAAAGCCAGTAAAACATTTTATTAATGTCAAAAGGTATTCCAAATAGGTTAAAATCCAAGAAATTTGCACAGCAGGTGCTTCAAAAACATTGCAAATGGCCCAAGACCACAATTAATGACCCAGCTTTTCGTTGTTCACGAATGTAGTTCCTTTTAATTAGAGTGTATTTTTCCTTAATTTTTTTTCTTTCCCTTCCCCAATCATTTCTTAGATTTTATTGGGTGGAAATGAAAGATGAGAGGTAAAATAATTTTTTGGATGTTGTATTTAAACTCATTTTGATATGGAATGAGTGATTAGGCCAAGTGCAAAAAGGTCATATTTACAGTTTTCGGAACATCTCTTGACTTGTCCATAGGGGTATGGATGTATATTGGCTAAATTTGTAAAAGTGATTGCTTCAATCTTTCTGAATTTTGGATATATTTTTGGACTAGTGCTATACATAAGACACACAAAAAATTTGACAAAAGTGCATGGTGAAATTTTTTTAATGATACAAAATGTTCTAAAGAAATGATAGAGAAATTAATTGTGGTCTGTGGCCAAATGGCACACTTCCGGTTTTTGAAACTAATTATGGATCAGGACTTGGAAAAAACATGATAAATACTCAAAAACTCAAATATGAAATTTTGAATCATCACCAAAAAGTATACAGATATTAAAATTAATGTAACTAAGAAGTGTTTAAAGTTTTAAGCCATAATCAAGAATTGTTTTTGAGATACGGTGTGACATGTGAAAAAAAACACCCCCCTGTTTAAGTTACAATGTGCCGTAACTCAAAAAGTTTTAATCTTATTTTCACCAAAAAGTATACAGATCATGTGACCATCATAAGAAACAACTATATTAAGTTTCATGAAATTTGGATAAGTCTTTCTCAAGTTACGATGCCACATGTTTACGCTGGACAGACAGACGGACACCTGACATTTGTATACCATAATACGTCCCGTCTTTGACGAACATATAAAAAGCAGTACTAAGCGTGCATGTTACGCTAGAAACATATTCAAAGAATAAAGTTTTATAACTTCTTAATGTCATATCCAATATTTATCAAAACCTAAAAGGGAGTTACATGTATCTTACTTCCTATATTTTTTCTTGGATGTCAATACACCTAATCGCTATTTATTCCATACCAGATAAATTCTAAAATTACACAACTTTTTCATCCAGTTGAAGCTATTTCGGGGCCGTTGAAACAATTCACCATGCACAATACTTTTTAATGAGACCCATTTTAACTTATTGTAAATACTTTAAACAAAATAATTTTTTACTTCAATTTTCAATTTCGAAAAATAGTGGATCATACTCTATTAAAGTTTCTTGATGATCGCTTTCAAAAGTTTTTCCTCCCTAAGCTCTTTAGTAAAAAACCTTTATTTTTAGTCGCATGACCCAAACAGAAAGTTGTACATACAGTGTATGACTGTTTTTCCCAGATTGGACAAAATAGCGATAATTAAATAAAGTGTAATTTCCGGGATTGTTGAAAACTTGCATATTCATCACTATCTGATTTTGTGGTTTTAACAATCCAGACAGACAAATAGCAATAAGGTGTTTAGGAAAACATGACCTAAATCCTCCTTCATATAAGACAAAAAACATGGGAACTCATACTGAATGGTCAAATATGTTCAATATGAAAATTTCAGTTAAGATGGTAAAATCACAAATCAGCCGTTAATGTAAATGAACTATAAGTATGACTTTTGAGCAAATTTAAAGGGAAATGACGGGGAAGGGTCAAATTAGCTTTCAAGGGGAGCAAATGCTGTTTAAATTGGTAAGCGGGTTTAAATATAGAGGGAAAGTGGAGTCATCTTTTTAGACTTTAGTTACATGTAAATATAACTTATGTAGACTTACCTTCTAATTCTATAGACTACTAAAAAAAAACCACACACAACTCGGAACTATTTCTAATTCACTTGGACTACTGATATGCATACCTAAAAACAAAACAAAAAATATCATAAAATAGTGATTGAAAGATTCATAACACTTTGAAAGGATAATTCAGACACGTGTTACACAAGGAGCATGTTTGTTTACAAATAATAATGTCACGTGATCGCGCACTGACCTCGCATGCTGCATCGCCCTTACAATTCACTAATACATGTACATAACCATTTTCATGCAAACATGCAAAGTGAATGTGATTGGTTATCAAACAATACAAAAATAATGCATGAACCGTTGAAGAAGAAATAATTTCATCAAATAGATTGGATTTTCACTTTCGACACGAATAGGTCGAGCAGTGAGGTCGAGTTGACATTCCTGTCATCGGAGATAGTATTGAGATAAATGGGATAAAACGGACCGTCAAAAAGGTCTAGAGAAGCACATCAGTAGAACCTTAACATAAATAAATAATACTTACCAACATTTCTCTAATTGATAACCTATAGAACTGAAATTTCACAAAAATACCGGTGAAAAATTTTTGTTGTGATGCTGGTTAAATTGGCGCTAAATAAATATTCTTACTCCTATTGCTTCATGTAAAAAAAAATGTATAGAATTGAATTCGACTACAGTTCAGAATAAAACAAAAACGTGAATATGCAAAAGCCAGGTAATATGTTAATGATAAAGTGTGTATAAATTTTCGTAAACAAAGTTACCCGTATACTTCACCAAGAATTACATTTGAGCGCAAAGTTCTGTATGTATGTGTGATTTGGTTGGTTTATGTAACATAATTTAGACTGGGATCCTGGCTAATCTTGACCTTACGACGCGCAGCTAGATTGGGCCGGATCCCAGGCTAATGTAACATCGTAGAACTCAGGAATTTTTTGCGTTGCTATTAGATCATTGAGGCCATCTATTTTTATTGCGGGTTCCACATATTCAAATCGGAATTATAGAAAAAATGGAATGTTGTGAGCAGAATCAAAACAGAAATGATGAACACTGCAACATTTCCAGCAAAATATAAATAGAATGGAGGATCTGTGTATTCACATTATTTGTAAAACTCAACTTATTCATGTGAAGCGTGTGCTTTGCATCGAGGCTTATTCATTACATCGAGGCTTATTATGCTAATCATTGACGCCACAGTACTTCAACCAATCAGACAATGTTTATTTGGGGCATTCGATCGATTTTAACTCAGATTTTGGAATATTTCAATCGAAATTATAGAAAAATGGAATGTTGCTGGTACATATAAAATAGAAAATGATGAATACTTTTAGCTAAAGATAATTTGGATGGGGGTTCTGTGTATTCACATTATTTGCACAACTCTCCTTACTGATGCCATATTTTGGAATTTCCGTGACCTAAATGGTTCGCGAAAATTAATATTTTTATATATAGTATAGTAATGATACAAATTATTCCAAATAGTTTTTAAATACGTGGTATGTGGAGTAGTTATAGAAATATATTTATAGTATGAAATCGGTTAATTTCCGAAACATTGTAAGTCGAGAAAAATTTTAAGATAAATTTCTATCAAAATTGTTTTACGATCTATTTTTAGTAATATTCATATAGCCCTAAAATCAAAAGTTATTGGTGGTAATTAATTAAAAGTAAAAACAGAAGGACGACAAACGTAAAATGCAAATCCGTATTGTTTTGGTTATTTTGTACCCTTGTTGTGGCCTCAATTCATCTTTCATCAATGTCACTCATGATCAGCTACGTGACGAGGGCAAGTTCAAGGTAATTGACCGAGATGTGACGTCATACTTAGTGTGATCATAACGTCAAATCAGCACTTGACGTCCATACTGTTAAGATGAGCGCCTCAAAAGAGAAACAATGCTGGTCTGCAAGATATGTGTTGACAGGGAGTTTGCATTCCGTTGGCAGATTGAAAATCACATAATGGAGTTATAGAGTCCGTATGGGTTCAAATGTACGGTTTGCAAGAAAATATTTGAGAAAGAACACCAAAACATGGCGCATGTGAAGCGGGTGATTCCAACCAGATTTTGATAAACAAGCAAACAGGAGAAACGGGATTGAAGATTAGGGACGAATACAACAAATTCAAGGAAGAACACGTTCAACAGAACATTGCAGTGGAAACCAGACAAGGAAAGACTCCACCAAAAAGAAAGATTCGTCGCCCATTTGTGCCCTCAGGTAGGGGTCGCTCCCCTATTAGGAATACCGAGCGCAGAGGATAAAGTAGATCTCCAATCAGAAGAAGGCGGGAGGAACCTGTCCCTTCAGTTGAGTATGTTGCAACAAGGTTAGTCAGTCCTGCCCATACATATCGGACCAGTAATGACTCAGCACATCATGACACCAGAATAGTACTAAGCCAGTCTTCCAGAGCCGTTGCAAATTCGGGACCGCCCGCAAGAGCTAGAGTTAGGTCCGATTCCAGCTCATCAAGCAGCAGCTCGTCCGAAGAATCCGCATTATCCATTCACGCTGAGGCAGGAGGCGTTTTTCCTCCAGCAAGTACAAGATCTGGCCGTCAGACCCGATCTTGTCAGACATGGTAAAATTTTCAAAATCGGGACTGATCTTATCCAGATCGGGCTATTCGTAGTGCCATCTTTAACCATCGTACGACCATCGGCCACTTTTTCTTGCCTTCGGGGACAACTTCGAGAGGGTTCTAAATTTTTTAACATGTTATAAAATCCCCGAAGGTGCGTCCGATGTTGAGGATTCGTACTAAGTTCGTATCACCATCCTCACTATCGTAATGTCACCGGGAATGCATCTTTGAACATCGTATTGCATTCGTGTTTCCATCGTTTCCATCGGGCAGTTTTGACATTACGATGTCTACACAATGAATCACGAAGCTACCCGAAGGTCTTACGATGGCAACACGACTTCGTAAAGACCTCGTAATCCCGTCGTGTTGCCATCGAATAAAAGTACGAAGGCGACAAGATGGAACTACGACGGCAATAAATCCTGCTAAATGTAAGTTAATTTTCGCGTTAAAATACATTTAAAGTTCCATGCGCGATATGCACTGGTCAGTATAATACGACAGTTAAGAAAAAAGTTCACAAAACATGGAGCTCATATCATGATTCTATGAGAACAAGAAAGGCGACAGCGTTGTTTCTATTAATTCAAATGGAACAAGAAGAGCAGCTAGTACAGGCTCAGGATTTACTTTTAGTAGAATATTATTTTTTATCAATTTTTCATATCAAGTAACATAATGAAAATCATAAACGCGCCTCGTACACCAACACTGCAGGTACACTTATATAGCGAAACCAACTTTTTCTTCATTATTCTGATTTTTCATGTATCGTCTAAGTTGTTGTCACACGAATGTTTACTCCATAACCATTTTGTTTTCTATATGTCATAATTTGCCGCATTTGTTGCTTTCCTCACATCCTTCTTTTGTCTATATTATTATGATATTCTCCTGGAAAGAGCTCTTTTTGAATAAAAGGGATCAACGAACCCATTACCTTACCTTTAAAATAGATCAGTAAACATGGGCATAATTATGGGTGATTATTCAGACTAGTCCACACGTTTTACAGTTCAAACAAGGCAATGCCGAGCGTGGTATCCTCTCGTATGTAACATATTGGGGACAAATATGGACACTATATTTGTATATGACACATGCAGAAAATGGTAAATTGAATATGCATATTTGATACATAAACTATTTTTTTTTAATATCAACCGAAACATTAAGTAACTGGAAATACCTTTAATAGTGTCCTTAGAACCAGCAGGTAAAACAATGAGCAACCAATTTCCTGTTTTTATGCTATTTCAAGGAGAAAAAAAGTCCAACTGCATGACCTTGACCTATGGCCTTGAACGTAAAAAATGATGTAAAAAAATGACAGATCAATACAAGGAGGAACAATTTACCAAATGTGGTTAAAATCTTTTGAAGCATATTGGTTTTAGAGTGTCCACAAGGGTGATATTGCCTTGTATTACAACTGCCACTGTGACCTTGACCTTTGAACTTTAAAATTAATAGCGCTTAAGATATTCTTAACGAGTAACACCATACCAAGTTTTAAGCATTTTGGTTCTAGAGTGTCCATAACAATTTTAAATGCATCGTAAGCTGTACACGACGTCGTTTAGACATCGTATGGCAATCTCGCCATCATCGTAATCCATCGTGTAGCCTTCGTGATCCATCGTGTAGGCTTCGGCTGAGATATGAAGCTTAAATACCCGTCTTCGGTTAATCTTCGGATGTCCATCTTTTGCTATCGTATATAATTTCAGCACCATCGGAAAGACTTCGTTATTCATCGTACTTGCTTCGGTCACTTTTTGGTATTTTAACGAGATCGGAACCAACTTCGTACGAACTTACAATTTTCGCATTCGGGTATCCATCGTATATAAAAATCGGGACAGTGTGACACGGGCATTAAGGAAGCCATAAAGAGGGTCCGACGATCTCAGGAGAATAGGGTCGTGTTGAATGTAGGTGGGACGAAATTCGAAACGTCTAAGGAGATCCTATCCGTCGTGCCAGGATCATTGTTTTGGGTCCTATGCCAGGAAACTCTCACAGAGAGTTCGCTTTTCCTGGATAGGGACCCTACACATTTCAAAATAATTTTGAACTATCTAAGAAGAAAAAAAGGAATTTTCCAGAAGTATCCTGCCCAAAGATAGAAGATATCTGGAAGAGATATTGTTAGAAGCCAGGTACTACCAGTTAGAAGAGCTCAAAAAGCAGGTAGTCCAAAGGATCGAACAATTATAAAAAGAAAACTTTAAATTTATATACAAACAATCATATTAGAGAAAATAGACATATGAATGTAGATTATTAATGCTATTAAAAGACATAAAAATTGTAAAGAAAAGGATTATTGAGTATTTGTCTTTTATATATTCAAACTAGAGTCTAAACCATCGTAAAAAATAGAATTCCAATGAATCCCTCACTATGATAGTCGCATGTTACCTCAACTATGGTAAACTAACATATCTAATGTACGACTATTTGGGGGCCAAATGCCAAAGGTTGACGGGGGTAATGTCACGGTCATGAACCATGTACCCTACGTGAAAAATTATTGTACGCACAAGACCCTGAAGAGGTCTTATAAAAACTTTTTTTAGAAAGAAAAACAAGCAGCCAGGCTGTTTACAGTTTTTATATTTATTTTCGTTACACAAAGAGTCGTAATGCTCATAGTTGATAAAGAATATGTATTCTTATACATAAATATTGTTGTAGTTATAGAAATTCATAGTAACATCGGTTTTGTTACAAACGTTATAACGTTTAAAGATGTGTATTGTAATTTTATACACATCTATGTCATTGTCATTCTTTGGAATGTGACGTAAACAAACACTGTCTAGAACAAGGTAGATAATCTGGATGCAATAATCGTCGTTCTCGGCGTACACAAGTCTTACCAGCTTAAATGAATAGTCCATAGAACACACATAATCCTAGGAATAACTTCATAACAACTTTAATAGAAGGTGACAGCTGAATATACAAATAGACGGTCTAGAGTTGATTACAAACTGACGTTGAAATCTAGACGGCACAATATTCATGGCTGTTTCATGCGGCTGATCACTTAGAAAACTCGTATCATAATAAACGAGACATGCTTAAATTCCTCTCCTTGTCTAGAATATAATTATACAAATTTCCCGACGATGTGAATACGGAATAAAGAGATATTTACAAAAGTCTGTTCAGGTAGGAAACGGAAATATGACGTTTCCCGTAGAAATCAGTTTCTGATTGGCTGATTGGTTGTTGAGGTAACCGTAGGAAACCTCGTGAGAAGCACGAGGATATTGCACGTAAATATTAGTATAAGGTAGATCATAAGTAAATCTTTTTTGAGACAGAATTTTCTTATACTTAGCCAAAATGAAGATTTTAGTATGATTTTTTCAGAAATGTAATAAAAAGTATGGGTCACCGTGCTATTTTTCAAGCTATGTGTCGTTGAAAATTGCCTAAATTTGGTTAGATTGTTAATGGAAAAACACATTTGTGTGTATAAAAAAAATTCCATGATATAGAATTTTTAAATAAATTGTGAAAAGATAGGTTTTGTACTATAATTTAAGAAAATAAAAAGAAAAAATGGTGTCACCGAACTTGTTTTCTTGCTACAAGTAAAATGAAAAAATTTCCCTATTAGTCTAGTATAATTTTTTTACTAAAAGAGTTATCTTCCCTTACATGACTCATTTGAAAGAAATGATTCTAAAAGCAAAAACAAATATATTTGTTTAAATATTTTGAATTATAAAATAAATTACTAATTTTTCTTTATATTATCAAACAGTCTAACCTTTAAATTGCAAATCTGTCTCCAAATTTGCAGATTTAGTCAAATAACTAGACCGATTTTTTACTGTGATTATACAATCCAAGATGGCGGCATATGCGGGTATACCATGTATCTACCTTAAGCAGTCTGGCTTCAAGGCTCAAGGCGGAAGCTAAAAATAAAAAGAACTGCTAGGCGGAAGGCAAGAGCAGTTTAAATCATTTGTCTAAAAGAGAAACAAGGAAAAGTTTCTAGAGACGGAATATTTCTGAAAGAGAAATTAATTTAATGATACAAAGAGGGTGTTCGTACATAACAATTAAGGTTCAGAAGTACAAAAGTTGAATTTAAATAGAAATTCAGCTAAAAGCAAATAACGTAATATTTAAGGAAAAATATATGTATATTTATTTCCTATAGAAAATTCCTGAATATAAAGGAATTTAATAACTTGTCCGAATTAAGGCAACATTATAAATAATTATTGTACAAATAAATAATGTATCGGGTAAGACACTGTATAAATTCTATAGAGTTATAATATAGAATATTACTACGTCATAGCAACCGTCAGTTAAAGAAAGAAGACTGTCCGTTATTTCCATATTTATATAAAGGTTCCCAATATTTTTCCGCAGAAAAATACATTGTGCAAGATGATCAGGCAGCTACCCAGAATTATATTGACTATAATAAGACATTTTAATTTATAACATACTATAACATTTCATATATGTAATTAATAAATTATATATTGTATATCCAACTTTCTCATTCATATTCACCAAAAGCCAGAGACTCAACGATCCCTTATAGATAACATAATGTTTTGGCTATATTAAAGGTTCTTCTTGTATTTGGTCTTGTCTGGATAGTACAGTCCTTTCTTGTATATTGGTATAACTTTGACCGGTAAAACTATAAACAGTCAAAGACCCACTATTATACGAATTGTTTTATTACACGGTTTAAGGTACACAAGAACTAAGCATAGCCCTACGGCGTTACAATATTAGGAAGGACTGTCTTGATTTACATGGGAGGGATAAAACTGTTCCCTTCATAAATCAGTCAAGCAGAACTGCAACAGGACCATTAAACTTAAACGGGTAAATTTTGAGGAAATCCTTAAAATTGACCCAGGCTTTGCCGGGTACTTCTTACCTAATATTCATAAACTGATCAAGGTTGGTTCATTTTAATAAAGGACTCGGACAGTGGTTGTTGGAAAATAAGGGCCAACCAGAGGTATTCAATAATGGTGGATACCCCAGCCATACCATTAGTAGAGAAATGTGAAGTGCCCCAAGGCAACTTAGTTACTTCAGCATTGCTCACTGGGGACCAGGAGGGTCCAGTAGCCAATATTATGAGGAAACCCATATGAGCTAGTTTGGCATTTGAGAATAACAGTGGCATTCAAAATGTTGCTACTCCAACAAAGACAACTTTGGCAAGTGATGAGGAGACCCAAGAAAGTTGGGACTCCACCTCAGACGTTGAGGCACATACCACTTTGGTAGAAGAGGCCAGTGATGAGAAGATAGTCACAGTTTTCCCTACTCCTGTTGTTGACAGAGGAATGACTGACAATACTGAAAACAGTCATACATCCCTCACTTTTGATGACCCTTCCTCAACGAGAGAAGCTGACAGAAAATCCGCAAATGAAAGTAACAGTCCCCTCAACAATGAAAAAGTTATAACTCTCAAATCTTCTGTCAACCAGGAATATGTACACATTAATCCAGCAAGCCCCGATTTGGGATTGGGGCTACTTTTCAAAACAGATAATGTTGGCACTAGGTATTTCAATCAGCAGAAGTCGCCACCAGTAGACAGTGGGACGTCAGTCTTTTGTGTGAGCACAGTTAAATCGGGTCCCAACAGGAGACAGTGGAACCCTGGAATTCCCTAACTAAACAAAGGTTCTAGTTTGTATTAAGATAGGGAAGAGTTGGTATACGATCCAGATCAGAACAGTTCAGAGTTGTCTGGGTTCCCAATTGGTTGGGAACTCATTGTACTAGCTTTTAGTTAATAGCTAGACCCATTAATACAAAGGGTCCGTTATGGGGATAGGTTTTATACTTTTTTTTAAATTGTTAGGGGGATAGGGTTTATACTTTTTTTAAATTCATGCTTATTTTCTCAAAATTTGGTATTATTTCCGTATTTTATTGATTTTAGTAGAGGGGGCCTTATTAATAAAACTGGGGGGAAGTGTAGTATTCGTAGGGTTAGTTTTATGTCATCAGACAGACCATCTACCCAGAAAACATCCTTTTCCGGTTGAACTAATGGCTTATACAGACGACTATTCACACTAGGAAGAGCAATCGGCCGTTCCTGACTGCAGGAACGACCACCATAGGTATATATTGGTCTTAAGATATACTCGGGATCACAACAGTAACAACAAATTGAATGTTATAAATGGATTCTTGTGATGTGATATTTTTTGTATAAGGAACATTATCGAAAATGCAACCTGTCATACAAGAAATTCTAAAATTTTAAAACTCATAAATCCATAGACAAAAAACAAAATCGAGGTAACAAACTAAAATTGAGGGAAACGCATTAAATATTAGAGGAGAACAACTTCATTTGGCAAAACTTTGTCACTCATTATCGGATCTCTATACAGACCACCATCAAGCGACACCAACTATATGGATCAACTTGGTTTAAACTCCAAACAACAATTCCTAAACAAATACACCATTCAGTCGTTTATAGCAGAAATGTGGCTAGACATCAGCACCACACTAACTAACATCATAGATTCCTCAGTACCACCAAAGATGGCCGCCAGCAGCTTTAGCCAACAATTGATCACAAAAGAGATAAAAGCACTATCACGGCGAAAGAAAAGATGCTTTAACAGGGGCAGATCCTAAAACAGATCACGGGACAAGAAAAGTACCAACATCTATAATCAGCAACAAAAACAGCATGCATAAAGGCAAACAATGATTATTATCACCAACATAATCTCACCAGATTGTACTTCAAATCCAAAACGCTTCTGGAGTTTTATCAACATTAAAAACAAGGACAGTAGTGGGGTGGCACCCCTTACAGCAACAGATGGCCTTACATACTCAGAACCAACAGCAAAAGCAAACATTTGAACAAGCAATTTTCATTTGTAAATAACTCCAATGAACCAGAAGACAGCATCAAATCAATGGACAAACAGACGTTCCCGAATATAAGCTACTGGAACAGATGGACGACGTACCATACTAGTACCTTGTCTTTTTTGTCATTATGTAGGAATTCTAGACTTGACTTGATAATTATACCATGATTCTCATTAGTACTGGTAGCTTAGACTGTTCGAGGATTGTATCGTAATAATTTTTGTAGTCAGCCTAAATAAATTTGAGTGCTCTTTCTTGTATTTTTTTTTTTTTATTTTTCTTAATGTTCTGTTCACTGCAAAAGTGCCATGTAAGTGGCAAATAGCTGAGGATTGAAAAGATAAATGAGTGTTACATGTATATTGAAAATTTAGAAAGGCCGATGAGATGAGTGCCGATTATTTTAGTACGTTTAGTTGTCGTGCAGCTTGTTACATATAAAGTATTTGAGATGTGAGTGTTGAAATCCAGTTTAAAGTCTATTGTTACTCCAAGAAGTTTTACCTCGAAAACCTTTAGTTAGGAAGCAGAAAGACTGGAACGCCTTTTCTCATGAGGCAAGAAGCTTTTCAACTTTTGGCCAGTTCCAAAATGTTATCTATACGTGGTGGATTTGTACCTGCGGTTCTTGTTCCAGTAAATAATGTAACTTCTAGCTTCCCCATGACTTGACCTTGAAGTCTGCTGTTTGTTTTATGTTTTTATTGTTTGCAATTATTTTTTACTTATTGTTTCTTTGTTTCACTTTATGCATTACCTGTGATGTGGCTGCTTTCAGACTTTTGCGTGTATTTTATAGTGTTTGAATTTTATGAGTATATATAAGAGAAAATGTCTAAAAAAAGGTAAGATAATAATAACATCTACCAATTGAACAAATATTTGCCTCCTTGTTCGTGAGTTCAAAAATTGTAGATTTTAAAAATCCTCTCTGCGCAGTCGTTTTTCAACCGGTAGCCATTTTGTCCAAGTTGATATTTCATTTGTCAAAGCTCTAAATGTGTGTTATTTACCTGATATTTCAATAAGTTGTTTATAATTTATCAAAACAAAAGTTAGATACACGAAGAGTACAAAATTACAAGAATCGTTTTATTTACTACATATTTGAGTCTTAAAGGAATAAAATGATACGAACATTTACAAAACGGTAGCCATTTTGTCCAAACGTCGAAAAATCCGAAAAAGCTTATTTCCGACGTAATAAGTATGTGATAAAAGTTTCAATTAAATGTTCCAGATAATTAATACAAATCATGTGTTGAAATTTTGAAAAAAAATATTGATGGTAGTCGGAAAAAGGAATGGTGCTTTTTGCTAAAAGAAAATAAACTTCTTTTGTTTAAGCGATTTATTTAATAGAATGATAAAATGATAAAAAAAAAAATCTCGCTACATGAACTACATATTTTTTTTCAGTTTTTACATCTGGACTAGAAAAGGCTGTGTACTACAGGGATATAAAGCGACAAAAGAAAAAAGAAAGACAACTAAAAAATAATGATAAGAATAAAGTCCTGTATAACGAGAAAAAACAACTGAAACGACGCGAGAGGCGGACAGAAGAACCTTCAAGAGTAGCGTTAAAGAAACAGATTTGTAGACGACAGAAGAAGGACGAGTTTATTAAGAAAAAAGAAAAAAGAGTCGAAATTAACCGAAAGAAAAAATATTACTTTTATTGCGGTAATATCTAAATGCAGAATAAAGTTGTACAAAAATCAAAAACGGATTCAACGTCAGAAGAATGTCACAAATTATGCTATGGATATATAATTTTCTTCACGTGTATGTCGTTGTGATAGCCGGCAATAGCGTGTGATATTGTATAGACGAATATGTCTGTCTTATTTATTACTTGGTTTTGATAAAAGTCCTTTTGTAGGGAAAAGAATAAGGACAAAGTTTTGACAACAGAAGTCTCAGCGTGGAAATTCACATCAAGAAAAACAAGAAGTGAAGCTTTATCTGAAGACATTAAACGGAAAATCTAAGAATACTGGATATCTCTCGACAATTCGAGACCTACTGCAAACAAGAATGATATAAAACGCAAAAGATTAAGTCCTAAAGTATACACCAGTCACACGAAGTACGTGCTTGAAAAAACTCAGACAGAAGTCTCTATTAATTTCAAAGAAAAATACCCTGATTTGAAAATTTCAGAGATTATTTGAACGGTTAAAGCCATATTTTGTTGTACCTGTACGTCCATATGACCGAGACACATGTTGTTGCAGTTATCATTTAGAGGTTAGGTATCTATTTAAAAGTTGCATGGATTTTCGAAAAAAACACACACCAACATCTGAACATTTTCCAATTTCCACCCATCTCACTGGCCTGACAAATCATACTTTGTGTCCAAAAACTGACGGTCAAGACTACCACCAATTAAAGTGTGTGGAGCGGAGGTGCGGTGACTGTGGCGTCACAAATTGCATTCATCAGAAGGAGAACTCTCCCTAACTACAGAATCACCAAATGTTGAATGAATGCGCTATGAGTATGTTTTCGAACAAAAAGCGGGGAAAAGAAAAAGCTGTGCCTTGTTAAGGTGAATACAAAACCGGGTGAAATGTCCAAGTACTTTCTTGAATTGATATCAAAGTTTTCAGCACACGTTTTTTTGTGCAATAGGGCAAACAGAAAAACTGAAATCAATTAAGAGCAACTTACAAAAAAAATGAAGCTATTTGCATTCATGACTTTTCTGAAAACTATTCGTGTTAAGATAAAATTAAAATCCAATCATGCTTTCTTCAGAAAACGGAAGTTTCGATACATGTATCTGTGATTTATAGGCATCCAACTGAAAATCTAGACGGTCCGTCCGATCCTGAAGGTAATGTTGGATTAGTTGAGGGACAGTTTTTTGTAATAAGTCCTTATCAAGTTTATGATCATAATTTTTCACATGAGGCTCAACGGCAAAAAGCGGATTACTAAAGAGTATTAAAACTATGATATGAAAACCATGGACGAATTTACTGACGGGTGCGCAACGCAGTATAAATCAAGGCACTGTTTCGGAGATTTCAAAACAAGATTTTGGTTTCAATATAATTAGAAACTATCATTTGAAACATCCCATACCAAAGGAGTATAAGATGCCGCAGGGGGGTTAATAAAATATCAAGCTGATTTTGCAGTTACTAGAGAAAAATTGTTTATTCAAAATGCAAATGATTTTTACAACTTTTGTAAAGACAATTTAGAGACTCCAAGGCAGTCCTCTATATGCAAACGTCCAATTTTCAGATATGTTGCGGAAGTTCCCCGAAATAGAACAAGATCTTTTAAAGTCGTCCCATCAGTAAGGTGTATTCACCAAATCAAAAGTACGAGTCCTCGAAATGTTTTAGTTCGAGACTTGTCCTGCTACGAATGTTACAACTGTCCTGATGAATCAAATGCTTGTACTAGCGAAGCCGGAATGAATTTTTCGCAAAAATAAACTTTGTCATGAGACGGAGTTAACCGAAAGACTTATACTTTCATTGAATTAATACAACCCGGGATTATTTTAGCCGTTTTTACGGACGATCTAGGAGAGGACTATTATATTTTAAAATATTTTTCAGACGTTAAAAAACTAAATCAATCAACTGGGGAAACACTTTTCAAGCTGAGGTTCAAATATTTGAAGGGCTGTATTTTGATAAATTATGTGTTAATGAAAATAATATTCAGTTCAAATTAATCAAGGGAAAAAATCTTTAATTTACTTGAACAGTGTCAGATATATTGGTATTGGGGTCGAATCAAGGTATGGAAAATTTATAATGACAGATGATATGCACCATGAAATTTTAGCAGCATGTGATTAAAAAGTTTTGTACATCTATAGTTTTGTTTTAATTTATTTATGGAGAAACTTTCCGTCTTATTTTCTCTTTTTGATTTACAATACAGCATTTTGCAGGTGTTAAATCGATATCCACAACGTGAGGCAATTCGTGGTTAAAAGACTTTAAAAAAATAATAACAGAGACCAAAAAAAACACCAATAACACAAAAAATAACGAATGAAACTTAGAAATTATTGATCTAGAGTCGATTAGTGTCCTGCCAAGACTAATGTTAAACATTTAAAACCTTGGTATTGCTGTGATTTATACTCTTGTCATCCCATGCAGACTGTACAAACTATATTTAATATTACCGCCTTTGTAACCTTTTGATTTCATTATCTAGTTACATCATTTACGAAAGAAGGCTGCAATTATTATCATGATATTTCAAATTTACTTATCAATATGTTTCTTCTATGCATTTAAACAGTCATGGATATATTCCTTATGCCGACAACATGTTCCAAAACACACAATAATATATACCTACCAGTGTTTTCGGTTGATTTATGAGGTACACCTAAACATAAGATGCAAAAGCGCAAAACAAGACTTCGGCAGATGATACATGTATATATTTTTTTGTGTATCATTGGGCATATACCCCAATAAATGGAGAAGACTTCATTAGTCTAATCCATTTGTGTTTGTGAATATAAAATATGTTTAAACAAAAAATCTGAAAACCTTGTTTAGCGTAAGTTTCCAACTGGTCGTCGAACGGGTACATGTTTTTGTTGTGTGTGTACTGATTGTGTGTCATGGATGGATGCCTCCTATCCTTTCTTTGGATTAACATCTATTTTATTACATACATGACTAAACTTTTATTTTAATTGTTTATGTAAACATATAATATGTATGTTTCGTATATTATAAATCAGACATTGCTTTAAGGTATTTTTGTCATGGTGAAAATGTTTACAAAAGACTTTTTAAGTAATAAAAACTATTTTAAAATACATGAATTAATTTTGAGGGTATTGTCTTATCGCGAATAGTCTAATCCGATTTTATTTATTTTTAATTATTTTATTTGTTTTACATTTTAATAACGGTTGAGTAAGCTAAGTAACCAATATATGAAGTCATCTACGTCTGTGGTAGTTTTTTAATCATGGTTTATTGATAATACACATTGCCTTTACTTTGATCCACTGCCGTTTTAGATTTACAAAACAGGTCTACCATTTTCTTCCAAACTTGTTTCAGAATCTTATATTTGACGTATAATGTATAATTATAAATTTTAATTTTCCATTTTTCTTTAATATTAAAAACTTAAAACGTGACCAAGTGCACAATAACAAGAAAAATTGCTGATACATACTGATAAATCGCACAACAACAAAAGGACGCCCTTAATGCAAGGGGTTGAATGCCAAACAGGATAACTTTCTAAATATGGTTCCTAGTCACCCCTTGTTGCCATGTTTATCAATGTATTGTAGCCCTTAGCGAAGAAAAAAATTGTCAGTTTCAACGTCCGAATTGATAGTCAAAAGTATTTTTATTTTCAATATATGGTCAATTTATGTTCACCCAAAAAAGCCTACTCTGGACGAAAGATGTTTGCTTGGTTTTTTTCGTGTGGCCCTTTATAGCTTGCTGTTAGGGTGAACCAACGCTCCATGGTAAAGGCTGTATTTTGAGCTTTAATTGTTTTCACATTATGACTAAGATGGAGAGTTGCTTATTATCACTCGTACCACATCTTATTTCTCTGTAAACATTTCATTACATACAAAATGTAAGATGAAGAAATGAGGACTGAAAATACCGTATAATAATCTTTAAAACAAAGTTCTAATGAAAACAATTCTTTAAGTCCTATACTTATAATCAAGAGCTAGATTAGTCCTCTTTCGTCTAAAACAACTGTCCCATCAAATTGTTCGTTAAAATTGTTTCTTTTTGTTTTGGATCACGTGTTTTCGAATATATTTTGCAATATCCAATCAACGTAGTTGTATACCTTTGTGTAAACTCCTGGTTGAAGTGGTTGTGCGCATTCTGTGTAAGTTATTCCTCCCCAACTTATTATTCCTGAAAGAATTTATAAAATGTTAAATACTGCATACTAGTATATCTGTATCACAGATTATTTCAATATTTGCGTATGTATTATCGTGAGATATCAACTGTCGAAATGCGCTTCTGGTGCATGAAAATTGGTATCGGTTTTTATAATATATTATTGGTGAGATATATCTTGTGAATTTAAAACTTATCTCTGATGTTTATTTCGATTTTGTATTTTCTGAATATCCTGTTATTTTAAATACTTAGCCATATATTTATTTTCAAATACGCATACATGAAATGAAAACTTTGTCTTAAAGGCGATAACTATTTGAATGGTAAAAGACAAATTTAGCCCGAAATATATTCCTGTGTCAGTCATAGGCCAGGAGTGTCGTCAGTTCTTGTTTGTCATATTTTTATTTTTTTTATGGAAATTAAGTGATAATTCGTTAATAAATGTGCTAGTTTACTGTTTCGCCATTTTTTTAGAGTCGGGGTGATATTAAGCTTGACATATGATATAGACATTTTTAAAACAACACATTTTATAGAATCCTATATTGATCTCTAGAAGTCTTTCTTTTTTTCTTCACCATGCATATATCGTCAAATAATATTGCGTACCTCTCAAGCACCAGCGTCCATCTTCCTGACATTGTAAGGGCCCACCACTGTCACCCTTCAGAGAAAATAGTACTATTTATATATAGTTAATGAGATTCAGTCAAAGTGTTCAGGACTACATATACATTATCAAAGGTTAGATCTTGTTACTTCGAAAACAAAAGGCAGACATGATACAAATTTTGATTGATTGAATTTTGATTGCTGATCGACTAGTGTCAAATATTTCATGTTTTGAAAAATTCAAGAAAAGAAAAGAAACAATGATAGTGTTTGGATAGTTGAAATTGCTATGAAGAACATCACTGTTTTGAAAAACCAAAATACTGAATAAAAAACTTGTCATTTGCATCACATTTAACCGTTTTTTGTATAAGACAGCCAGATTTTATATATATATTCATATTTCTTTGAAAAGATAGAAAACTTACTTGACATGCGTCGACACCTCCCTGTTCATATCCGGCACAAAACATATTGTCTGTGACTTTATTTTTATAGTTTGACATACATATCTCCTGTGGAAGTATTGGAACACGGGTTTGTTGTAAAATTTGAGGCCAAGCATCTGGATCGGGTGTCTTTTTTGGTTCTTCAAATAATGAAAAATAAAAACATTTGCTAGAAGAAAGAAAAAGGTGCAGCTGCCTTATTTAATTCAAATGAATGCAGACTTCTACATTAGAAAAAAAGTCTTTCATAAAATGTGTTTTAAGTCTCATGTCTCCCGTATAACATAAGTTGTTTTCAATTTTGTGAACCGTAACCATTGAAATTAAGAGCTTTAATGATAAAATGTATAAAATTTGAAAATATATAAAATATACATTTACATAGTGCCATAGATCAAATTTATTCGTTCAGTGTATGTTATCTTGTGTTGTGGTAATATGTCTTTTAATTGAGTTGAGTCATTTCAATTGATATTTTATAGTGTTTCTTTATATGTGATGTATATACTATTGTTTCAGATAAGTATGAAGGCTGGTACCCATTGAAACGTTTAAACCCGCTGCATTTGTTTGCACCTGTTCCAAGTCAGGAATCTGATGTTCAGTATTTGTCGTTTGTTGATGTGGTTTATAAGGATATCTCGTTTCTCGTTTTTTTCTATAGATTTTCAGTTTGAATGGTTTCGCGCTACTCATGTTTGGTGAGGCCCTTGAGAGCTATCTATTCGGCATGAGTCAAGGACCTGTATTGAAGATCGCACTTTGACCTATAATGGTTTACTTTTACAAAATGTGACATGGATGGAGAGTTGTTTCATTGGCACTCATACCACATATTCTTATATCTATATAGATCACTATGCATTCAAAAGTGGGTGTTATAAAAACGATGACTGTCTTTCATATCTAACCTCTGTAGCGTCCCCATCCACTGATAGCACATACTGTTTGGTCTATGTTTGTATTATCTGGTAGACACACCGGTCGAACAGCAGAACTGTATGTTACAGTCCGGTCAAGTTTGAGTAAAGCAATATCATTATTAAAAGGTACAGTACTGGCTTCAATTCCTTGGTGTTTTATAACTTTGATGATCTTAAATGCTTGCTCATTTGTATCTTCAGCAAACGCAGAAGCATTGTGCAGGCCTATTCTAGCAGTTATAAACGTTTCGTTGTCAAACATCCTGCAATAAACGTATCAAATAAAACTCTTTTTTTATAATCCCTGACACTTAAAGCTATTGGTGTATTTTCATGATGCACCACCTTTTTCATATGTCTTTATATTCCGTTTTTGGTAAAAGTATGATGTGACATTAAGCTTCGAATATTTAATATTCTATGTTGACCCCTGATTCCATGGAACCCATCCTAGCAACGTTTTGCTTAAATAAGTTTTTTAATTACAGATTAAGCTTTCGACTTCTTTCGGATCATCTATTTTTCACGTAATCCTTCTGTCGCTCTTAAGGCTGCAGTATTAGTGTAGTGTCTATATATTTATGTTCGGAGATTTTGAGAGCCTACAGTAACTTCAATATTTTTATTTACCAGGAGTAACATTGAAGAAATTAGTTTCGAATGATGTGTCTCCAACCAAAGTTAATTAATACTTTAAATAATGTTTTATATTTTGATAATAACAAAATTAATCTGCTAACTTTAAGTATAAGACCTCTATAAGCAAATAAAAATACTAAAAAGGATGGCAAGACTCTGAAAATTAAAAAAATGTACCTTGAAAAACAGTGACCTGCTGTTAATGCCCATTGTTCCGATATTAATACTGCTGCACAAGTTGGCTGTCTGAGAAGGTTGTTGAACAAGGAAATCTGCGAAATAATTCGGTTTTAGATATGGGAAAAATAGAAACAAGACACATTTTGTTATCTATCTGAATTCGTACATAGGAAAGAGTTAAACTATTAAAAAAATTTAACCTACCACATTTAAATATA